>NW_007727798.1:250494-308655 GCF_000696425.1 Galeopterus variegatus
GTCCTCTTCAAGGTCTCAGCAATCCTTCAGAGCAATCCACCTGGGTAGTAACAGCTACCCCAAGCACAAGCAAGGACACCAGAGATTCTGACTCACAATCAGGCTTTCTGAGTTCCTCTTCTTGCTGGTGGCCTCTGGGATCCTGCCGGCACGGAGCGCGGGCAGTTCACTCCCTTCCCACTGCCATGTTTCATGATACTGAGACTGGGTAATCTCTGGGTTTCAAGCCATTCTCCAAGCTCTCAGGCCCCTCTTCTAGGCTCTCCCTAGAGGAAAGTTGCTGTTGCTGGTTAGACCTATTTTTGGCACCAACACAGGGAAAATGAGACCGAAAATGTTTCATTTGTAGGGCTAATCACCAAGTTGTATTTCTTTATCTCTTAACTTTTGCTTATATGTTTGCATTTTATACCTACACATTTTGGGCAGTTTGGTGCTCGTACAAATCCTCTGCTTTTACACATGGTCAAGATATTGGTAAACATTACTTGGGGCCAACCCGTCAAAGGATTTATAGCTAATAAGTGTCAACTCAATTTTGTAACAAGAGCAAATGTTTTGGAGTAAGAATACCTATCGTGGCAACCCTACTAATCAATGCGACTCTGGATAAGGTAATTACCTTCTTTTGTAAAAAAAATAACTATCGTGATAGGTTTTTTTTTTTTTTTTGGCTGCTGGCTGGTATTGGGGATATTGTGATAAGATTTATATAATATACAGTTCACCCTTTTAAAGTTCAGTGGCTTTTAGTATATTCATAGAATTGTGCAACCATCACCGCTATCATATTGTACAACATTTACATCACCATAGAAAAACACATCATGATCATTAGCAGTTATTCCCCCATTTTCCCCTTTTGCCAACCGCAACAACTACTAATTTACCCTTTTGTCCCTAAGGATTTATCTATCCTGGGCATTCATATATATGTAATTATATGATTTGTGACCTTTGTTTCTGGCTTCTTTCAATTACCATGTTTTTGCAGTTCATCCATATTGTGGTATATATTACTTCATTCTTTATGGGTGAATAATAATCCACTGTATGGATATACCTCATTTTCTTTATCCATCAGTTGAAGGATATTTGGGTTTACACTTGTTGTCTCTTATGTATAATAGTGCTGTAAACTTTTAGGTACAAAGTTTTATATGGATATGTTTTCATTTTTCTTGGGTATACATCTGAAAAATTTCTTTGTCATACAGCAATTCTATATTAAATGTTGTGAATAATTGACAAACTTTAACAAAATGGCTGTGCCTTTTCACATTTTCACCAAGAATGTAAAGATTTCAATTTATCCATGTTCTCATTGTTATTTTCTGTTTTGTTGTTGTTGTTTTTAAACTAAGGCCACCTAGTGAATGTGAAGTATTATTGTGGTTTTGAGTTACGTTTCTATGTTGAGCAACTTTTCATGCATTTATTGACCATTTGTATATCTGTGGAGAAATGTCTGTTCAAATCCTTTGCTCATTAGAATTGGGTGATGTGTTTTTGTTGTTGAGTTTTAAGTTCTTTGTATAATCTGGGTAGTAGGCTCTTACTGGATATATGATTTGCAAATGTTTTTTTCCATTCTTTGATTTGTCTTTTCATTTTCTTGATGGCATTGTTTGCAGCACAAAAGTTTTTAATATTGATAAAATCCAATTTATTTTTTCTTTTGTCACTTGTGATTTTAGTGTCATAACAAAGAAACCATTACCTAACCTAAACTGTAGCTCTTGTATTTAGGTCTGTGAATCATTTAGAATTTATTTTTGTATATGTTTTAAGGAAGAGGTCCAACTTAGTCCTTTTGCATGTGAATATCCAGTTGTCTTAGCACCATTTGTTGAAAAGGCTACTTCCTCATGGAATTGTCTTGGTACCCTTGTTGAAATTCTATTGATTCTAAATGTAAGAGTTTATTTTTGGACTCTCAATTCTATATCATTTAAATCTCTGTATTTAGGGCTGGCCCCGCGGCTGACTCGGGAGAGTACGGCACTGGTAATGCCGAGGCTGTGGGTTCGGATCCTATATAGGCATGGCCGGTGCATTCACTGGCTGAGTGTGGTGCAGACCACACCATGCCAAGGGTTGCAATCCCCTTACCAGTCAAATAAATAAATAAATAAATCTCTATTTATCTTTATGCCCATACCACACAGTCTTGATTATTGTAGCTTAGTAGTAAATTATTATTATTATTATTATTATTATTATTATTATTATTATTATTATTATTATTATTATTATTATTATTATTATTATTATTATTGGCAGATGGCCATTACAGGGATCCAAACCCTTGACCTTGTTGTTACAAGGCCATGCTCTAACCAACTGAAGTAACCGGCCAGCCCCTTGTAGTTAATTTTCAAATCTGGAAGTATGAGTCCTTTTTGTTCTTCTACATGATTATTTTGGCCTTTTCATGATTATTCTGTGGCCCTTGCATTTTCATATGAATTTTAGGATTAGTTTGTAAATTTTTGTAACAGCCTGGAATTTTGATTAGGAAGGCATTTAATCTAGATCAATTTGTGGAGTACTGCCATGTTAGCAATTTGAATTCTCCCAATCAATTAACATGAGATGTTTTCCCATTCATTTAAATCTTTTAATTTTCTTCAACATTTAAAAAATTTTTATTGTAAAAAGTCTTGTACTTTAAAAAAATTATTCTAAATATTTTATTTTTCATGGTATTAAAAATGGAATTATTTCCTTAATTTCATTTTTGGATTGTTAATTGCTAGTGTATTGAAATAAAATTACTTTTCTATTGATTTTGTATCTTCCAAGCTTTCTGAACTCATTGGAAGAGCTTCTTTTCTAATAGTTTTATTAATAATTTTTTTGTGTGTGGATTCCTTAGGATTTTTGTATTTAAGATTGTATCACCTATGAATACAGATGGTTGTACTACTTTCTATCCAATTGTGTTGATTTTTATTTCTGTTTCCTGCCCAATTACCCTGGCTAAAATCTCCTGTGCAGAAGTGGCAAGAGCAGTTAACCTTGTCTTGCTTCTGACTTGAGGGGTAATACATTTAGTTTTTGACCATTAATTATGATGATAGTTGTACAATTTTTGTTGATGTCCTTTGTCAAGTGTAGAAATATCCCTTCTGTTTCTAGATTGTTCAGTTTTTTTTTTTTTGATCATGAATGGTTGTTGAATTTTGTCAAATGCTTTTTTATGTCTATTAATGCAATTGTGGGATTTTATTTTATTCTATAAATATCATGTATTAAATTGACTTTTGAATATTAAACCAACTTTGTTTTATTGAGATAAATCCCACTTGGTCATTGTGTATAATTTTATATTTGTTGCTGGATTTGGGTTGCTAGTATATTTTTTGGAGATTTTTACATCTATAGTCATTAACGTAACTTGCTCTGCAGTTTTCTTGTATCTGTCTAGTTTTGGTATAATGGTAATACTGGCCTCCTCAAAGAATGATTGAGAAGTGTTTCTTCCTGCAATATTTTCTGGAAAATTATGTGAATGATTGGTATTTATTATTTAAATGTTTGGCAGAATCACCAGTGAAGTAATCTGTTTATGGGTGTTTCTTTATGGGAATTTTATAGATTAATAATTCAAACTGTTTTTATAGGTCTATTCAGATTTTTCTTCTTGAGTCAGATTTGGTTGTTTGGTTGTTTGTAGGAATGTAAACATTCCATATAAGATGTCTAATTGGTATACGATTTTTGGTAGTATTTCCTCATAATTCTTTTTGTTCCTGTAAAGTTAGTAATAATGTTTTCTCTCTTATTTCTTATTGTGTTTACTAGAGATTTCTCTCTTTTTTGTCTTTAGTTTAGCTATAGGTTTGTCCATTTTTAAAATTACTTCAAAGAATCAAATTTGTTGTCCTTGATTTTCTCTATATTTTTGTTTCCTTTTTGATTTATTTCTATTCTATTATTTACTTCTTCCTAATTGATTTGAGTTTAGTTTGATTTTTTTTTCTAACTTCTTAAGTTGGAAGATTAGCTTATTTGAGATCTTCATTTTTAACTTAGGTGATTACAGGTATACTTTTTTCTATAAGCACTGTTTTTGCTGCATTCCATAACTTTGTATGTTCTGTTTACATTTTTATTAATCTCAGAGTATTTTCTAATTTTTCTGTGATTTTTTGGCCCATTGGTTGTTTAAGAGTATGTTTTTAATTTATATATATTTGTGAGTTTCCCAAATTTCATTTTGTTATTGATTTCATTTATTTGTTATGGGAGAATATACTTTGTATGGTTTTGATTCTCATTAGTTAATTGAGACTTGTTTTATGACTATCCTGCAGAATGTTCCATGTGCGTTTGAGAATACTGTGTATGCTGCAGTTGTTGGGTGTATTTTCTATGGATGTTTATTAGGTCAAGTGGTTTTATAGTGTTGTTTTAATTTCCTTTTCCTTGTTCCTTGTTGGTTTTCTGCCAAGTTTTTCTATCTATTATTGAAAGTGTATTGATGTCTCCAACTATTATTGTTGAATTGTTTATTTTCTCCTTTGTTTCTGTAAGTATTTTCTTCATTTATTTTTGGCACTCTATTGTTAGGTGCATATTTGATTATAATTCTTATGTTTTCCTGATCGATTTGTTCATTGATTATAATAAAATGTTCTCATTGATCTTTAATTATAATCTTATTAATTTTATTTTGTCATATTATTATAGCTACTTTAGCTCTTCCTTGATTA
The DNA here is from genome assembly GCF_000696425.1 of Galeopterus variegatus. NCBI lineage: Eukaryota > Metazoa > Chordata > Mammalia > Dermoptera > Cynocephalidae > Galeopterus > Galeopterus variegatus. The sequence goes on from NW_007727798.1 coordinate 255,213, forward strand.
CTGTTTGCCAGGTACATCTTTTTTCATCCTTCTACATACAACTTTTTCATGTCTTTGAACCTAAAGTATATGTTTTGTAGATAGCATATAAGTGGATCATATTTTTAAAAAATATATTCTGCCAACTCTGCCTTTTGATTGGAGAGTTCCTTGTGTTTCTCCATGTATTTTTTAAAATTTTATATTTTAATTTCTTCACCTTTCCATTAGTAAAATAGACCCTTCCCTTTTCCAACCCAATTACAAAAAGGTCAAAATGCTAATATAACATGATATTTTACTGTTCTTAATTTTTACATCAGTATATCTACTAGACTGTAAGTTCCTAGATGGCAGATACAATGTATATTTGTATTCTTTCTTTAAACCTTTAATATGTACAGTTATTGATGAGCCTGAAATAAAGGGCCCCTGTACCAAGGATACTTCATAAGTCCAGTAAATGGTGGTCCAGTGAGTAAATGATGTGGAAATTGTGGTTCTGAATTTAGAGATTCTATAAAAATTGTTCCAATCTGTAAATATTTTAGCCTTGTGCTTTCTTTATATTATAGTAAAGTTGAAATCAGCACAGCTAAAAGTCAGCACTATAAAATGAGTTACATTCTTTTTTTTTCTAAATTTAAACATCATTATTCAATTGTGTAAATAGCATTCATCATTATACCAACAACATATGACTTATTTCACTGACAGAGCTCAGCATCATTAATCTAAAGCACTTCATTTTTTAAAAAATATTATTCATTATTAGCATATTATTATTACAAATCATTATTTTTCTTTATGCCCTTTACCCAACCTATCCCTTCCCCCCACCCCACCTCACCCTATGTCTAGTATTCTGAAAGTTCAAGGAATTTAGGTCTTTTCTTTCTTTCTTCCTTTCATTCCTTTCCTTTCCTTTGCTTTCCTTCGCTTTCCTTTCCTTTCTCCCTCCCTCCCTTCCTTCCTTTCCTTCACTTCCCTTCCCTTCCCTCCCCTTCCCTCCCCACCCGTTCCCTTCCCTTTTTCTTTCTTTCCACCAAGTTATAAGTGAGTACTTGCAGTATTTCTCTTCCTTGTCTGGCTTATTTCACTTAACATAATTTTCTCCTAGTTCATCCATGTTACTGCAAATGGCAGAATTTCATTATTTTTTATGGCTGAGTTGTATTTCATTGTGTGTGTATATATGTGTGTGACACATATATGTATATATATACACACTCTCCTTATCCCTTCGTCCATCAATGGACATTTATGTTTGTTCCATATTTTGGCTATTGTATATAGAGCTGCAATGAACATGTGAGTGCAAGTATCTCTTCGGCATGATGATTTCCTTTGGATATATGCCTAGTAGTGGGATTGCTGGATCATATGGTAGTTCTATCTGTAAATATTTGAGGAATCTCCATACTGTTTTCCGTAATGGCTATACTAATTTACATTCCCACCACCAGCATAGAAGAGTTCCCCTTTCCTGGCATCCTCACCAGCATTTGCTGTTCTTCTTTTTAATAATGGCCATCTGTACAGTAAAAAAAAAAAATCCAATTAAAAAATGCCCAAAGGAGTTGAATAGACACTTTTCAAAGGAAGATATACAAATGGCCTACTTGTATATGAAAAATGCTCAACATCACTAGTCATCAGAGAAATGCAAACCAAAACTACACTGAGATATCCATGTATGTTTGATATAATTACTGATAGGAAATGACTGACGTCTGCAGTTTTGCTATTTGTTTACCATATGCCTTACGTCTTTTTTATTCTTCTGTTCCTCCATTATTGGCTGTTTCATTAAATAACTATTTTCTTGTGTATCATTTTTTTTTTCCTTTTTGTCTTTTTTCGTGACCGGCAACGGATCGCAACCCTCAGTGTTGCACCCGTACCGGACCGGGACCGGCAACGGCATTGCAACCCTTGGTGTTGCTCCCGCACCTCGCTCAGCCAGTGAGCGGGAACCGGTCTGTATGTGGGATCCGAACCCTCGGCGGGAGCGCCGCAGCGCTTCCCAAGCGGCGCACTGTAGCAGTGTGCCACCGGGCCGGCCTCTTGTGTATCATTTTACACAAGAAACATTCTCATGTTTCTCTTACTATATTTTTGAGGAGTTTTTTTTGTATGTATGTGGTTGCTCTCATAGCACAATTAACATTTTGCCTTGAAATAATTTACTTCAGATTATTATAAACTTTATTTTAATATTATACAAAATTTACTTCACTATACCTCTATTTCCTCCCTTTCCTTTATGCTATTACTATTATACAGATTACATCTGTATACAATATAAGCACATCAACACAATTTTGTAATTATTCCTTTATGCAGTTGCCTTTTAAGTCAGGTATGAGAAGAAAAGTGTTACAAACAAAAATAGATTTATTCTGTTTTTTATAACTATGTAATTATCTTTACTGGTGTTTATTTTTCATATGCATTTGAGTTATGGTCTAGGGTCCTTTCATTTTTTCCTGAATGATTCCCTTTAGTATTTCTTGTAGAGCAGGTCTGCTAACATTGAATTCTTTAAATTTTTGTTTATCTGTGAATGCCTTATCTCCTTTGTTAATGAGAGATAGTTTTGCTAGATACAGAATTTGCAGTTGACATTCTTTTTACTTCACCAGTTTGAATATATTATCCCATTGTTTTCTTGTCTCTGATTTATGATAAGTCAGCTGTTTATCTTATTGAAGATCAATTAAACATGATGAGCTGTTTTTCTCTTGCTGCCTTCAAGATTCTCTTTCTGAAGTCTTTGGCTTTGATAATTTTACTATTATATCTAGATTTGAATGTCTTTAAGTTTATCCTTTTTGGCATATGTTGATCTTCTTGCATGTATTGATTAATATTTTTTATCAAATTTGGGATTTTGGGGGGCCATTATTTATTCACATATTCTTTCTGCCTTTTTTTATCTTATCTTTTGTGACTTCCATTATGTTTATCGTTACTGAGAGTAATTCTTTTACATTAGTTTATAATAAGAGAACTTAAGGCTATATATAGTATTGGCTGAATCTCATAAGCAGTGTTCTTGTTTTGTAGTTTGTAAAATATGTTTGGTTATAATTTACATTTCTTTTTTTGACCCAATATTTATTTAGTATGATGCTTCATGTTGAATAATTCTGCTTTGAACTTTTTTTTCCCTAAAAACAAAAATTACGGTTTTATTGTTTTGCAATAAGACAATGTGGCAGCTGTCCTTTTTTTACATACCTAGTTTTTAATAAAAACTTTATTTAGTAGAACAAATCCCTCATTCTTTATTTTTTCCAAAATTCTTTGTTATCTTCTTCTTGTAGTTATTTTTCTATGTGAACTTTTGTAGTAGCTTGTCAAGTGTCTGCCGCAAACATCATTGAAATTTCAACTGGAGTGGCATTGCATTTATAGATTAACTTTGGGAGAGCTATCATTTTTTATAATTTTCCCATACAGTAACTTGGTGTGTCTCTTCTTTTCTTCAGGTCTTCACTATTTATATGTGTGTATTTCATTTATTACCTTCAATCTTTTCTAGTTTCTGAAGGAAATAGATATCTTAGGAACTACAATTTTGGTGGGAAAAATACAGAAGATATCATCTGCAGAGACAAGGGACCAACAGCGTAGGTCATTCAAAATGTGTTTTGGGTTTGATGTCACCATTTATTCCGAATGTCCCTAGGAGCCAGCATTATTTATAATGTTTTATATCCCTGGTTTGGGTAAGTGCAGAGGTGCAAGCTAATATTAGGAAAATTACATAGTAAGCCATTTGTTTTTAGTGATGTCAGCATCCTTTCGACCATCCCCTTTCCCATTTAGAAGTGCTTCCTCCATCCTGCAAGCTTCTGAAGACTTAGTACTCATTGTTTCCAGGATTTGTACCAGTTGAAGACCTTCAAACCCTCCAATATAGAGCTAACTGGTTGTGTTCTCACTAGGAAAGTATTTAGATCCAGGGAGGTAAGAATTCTGACTTATTTGATGGTTTTGTTTCAATTCTAAGAGCAACTCTCTGAGAGGGAGTTAGAGGATAACATCCAGAATACAGAGTGATCTGAACTTAGATCCAATGAGAAGCATAATAGGAATTAGAGCAGTTTAGATTGTAGGAGAGAATTCCAAAAAGAGTTTGGTGGTCTGTTTTCCAGTCTCTTATAGGGTCAGGGACAGTTGGGTTTTGCTGTTTTTGAAGGCAGTTCTAATTAATGGAGGAGAAGATTTAAGAACTGTCCAAAGATGAATGGACTCTTGAAAGTGATACCAAGAGGCTTGTATGACCACTTGGGATGGAATTTTAGAATCTCCCTGCATGGAACAAGAGGTTATAATACATGCACTTGAGAGTCACTTTTATTCCTGAGATCCTGTGAAGGCCTCAATTGGCAAATGAAACTTTTATTGTGTGCCTGCTTCACATGTTTTCATTTAATCATCACCACAACCCTCTGAGGCATCCCAGAGAGATAGAGTAAGTTTCCTAAGGTGACTTATCTAATTAAAGGCAGACCATACTTCTTTTGCCTCTCTCCTCCCATATAGCTCAATCTCCAATAGTAATTCTTTAAATTCGTATAGCACTTTATAGTTTCTCGGAGACTTAAAAGAATGGTTTTATTTGACCTTATAACAATCTGGTGTAAAATGTAGAAGATTGTGTCTAATTTATAGGTACAGAACAGGCTCAGAAATTCTTTGGACTATCTGAGATAAAAGGGATCGAGGAGATTATTCAGTGCAACCTTCATATTTTGAAATTGGGGAAACTGAATACCAGAGTTAAAAATATGAATATTTTGTAGGCATTCTTTGATTTGTTTTGGTAGAAGGGGAAGGTTGAACTAGATCTCAAGGGATATGGGGCTGCATTCCTTGTATCCACCATGTAGTATAAACTTGACTGATACTAGTTCACCACATTAGATTAAGTGACATTTTAGCAAACATTAATCAAGGGCACTAAAGTTTTAAGGGGGAATTTAAAGCTTTAGTTAGCAGGCTTTAGAAGATATTTTAGGTCATGAGGGCCTTCTTGTTGGCCTTGAAAGTATTTAAAGTATTTCCTGCTCCCAGTCCAAGGGTCAACTGGGAAGAGGACTACCAGAGAATGTGTTATGTTGTAAATTTGCGGTCATTTCAGTATGGATGAGAATGAGTCCTCAGCCCTTGTCCACAACTGTGGGAGCCACCGTTTATTCATGGGTCTGTGACATAGGCTCAGAGTGATGGCCCTTTCGATTATACTACAGGCTGTATATTTAGAACCTCAAGGTAGAAGGACCTTAAAAATCTTCTATCCCACATAGGTTCTTTTAATCTGACACCAATTCAAGTCCATTCATAACATACCAAACAAATGGTCTTTTAACTTCTGAATAACTTTACTTGGTGATGGGGAACTCCTTGAGTCAGCTTGTCTCTTCTTTTGAAACCTCTTTACAATATTGATCTCAGATGTGTTTTTCTACAGTTTCAACTCATTCAGCATATTTGTATTGTACTGCTACGCAAGAGTACTGCTGTAGTCTCTCTCCTGCGTCTATAGCTTCTCTCTTCTCTGCTGTCTTTTGAGCTGCCAGGCACAGTGCTGGGTAATGGGGATGTGGAGATGAATTAGACACAGTCTCTGCCCACAAGGAGTTCTCAGTCTAATAAGAGAGATTGACATGTGCACAGATAATTACAACAGAATGGTATGCTCTACAATGGAGGTATGTACCAGGTACTGTGGGGTTCAGAAATCATTTTAATGAGTCTGGAGATGCCAGAAGTCAGAGTAACTGTGTGAGTTGAACCTTAAAAGAAGTAAAGATTAATTAGGCAGAAAACAGAGAAGGACTTTAAGAAAAAGCATAGACATTGGAAATAGAATAATGAGTAGAGGGAACTATACGTAGTTCATGAAATTAGGCTGGAAATATAATAGGTCCTTATATAGTATGCTATAGAATTTGTATTTCATTACAAGTGTTCTCAAAAGGGGATGCTTTTGATGATTACTCTGAGAGTAGTGTGGAATTTGTTCAAGAAGGTTTTCAAATTTGGATGGGGAGCTGAGTTAGAAGGAAGGGTGATAACCTCTTAAATAAGAGGTTATAAAAAATATAGACAAAATAGAAATTAAGGGAAAACTAGGATGGTGAAGATGAAAAAGTCAAGGCATTCTGACTTTGGCAAATGTACATCCCAATATTCCCACTCCTGGCCTTGATGAAAAGTCCTCTCATTCTTTGGATGGATGTTGCTATCAGTTCCTTTTGGACCATAGCTTGGCTGCACAGATTGTGCAGGATTCTTTTCTGGGAACAGCTGTATATGAAATGTTGATTCTCAGGGAGACATTTGAACAACAGTAGACCTTTTATAGTATTACTAAGCTCCTGGTACTTCTCATCAGTAGCAGGCCTACTCTCTCACTGTCACATGTTTCCCAAGGGTTTTTTGGTTTTTTTTTTAACAAAAAATGGAAGCTTTTATATCTAAGACCCACTTGATAAATAAATAGCCTTAGTTATTTTACTTAGGGAATCTTCAAATGTTTATGGCTATACCTACAAGTAAATAATATATTCAGTAATTAAAATCTAAATATACCCATTGTTTATTTTCTCTTTTCTCAAAGCAATAAAACTCAATGTTTTTTGGGAAATTTTCCACTCAGAGTATTGACCTTTGGTATTCAGAGAATGGCTTTCTATGACCAGAATGATTAGTAAGGAGATTATATTTAAGTAGAACAGGATTTTTCAGAGGGCCTTATATAACTTGCCATCCTGGAGTGCAGTAGGAAGAGGAAGAGTTTGGAAAGGAAGCTCTGAGAAGTGCAGCAAATCCATGTAGTGAGAGTTTGGGCCTCAGGACTAGATATCCTGTGCTCAAATCTGATCTCACACTTACCAATGTGGTTTTGAGCATGACTCTTCACCTTTCTGGGACTTTGTTTACTCTTATGTAAAATAGGAATAATATTTGTTTTCAGAGATTTTTTGGGGGAAGTGAAATTCAAGGACTTAATGGGACTATTTTTGTAAATTGCTTAGAACTGGCCTGGAATATGCTAAGCGCTATATCAACTATAGTTGTTGCTGATAACAGTATTGACTATGACAAGGATTAAAAGAAGACATTTGACTAGAGTTACTTACATTTTGAGTAGTCAGTGATGATGATAGGGTTGAGAAAGAGAAAAACTGACCTCTAGGTTTTCAATAATAAGCTAGTATGAAGTCACTTCACCTTTATTTTTTCTCTCTTTTCCAAGTGGAGTTGGAAACCAGATGAAGCCTTAGTTCATGCTCTGATCACTAATCTATTGCCTTTGCTGTTAGTTCAAAATAGAAAGCAGTTGAATAGTTTTTGTGTTGTACCTGAATAAATGTTATCCTAAAAACAAAGCAAAATGCTTTGGAGTTGGTCAAATCTAGATTTGAAACCTAAACAACTGCTTACTAGCTATGCGATCTAAGACATGTTATTTAACCTCATTGAACCTCAGTTTCTTCATCTAATATAATAATTAATTTTCAGGGTTTCCATGAAGATATTTGTAAAGTGTGTGTCATAGGCAGCCTATAAATTAAAGCTATTATTGTTAGTTCTTGGGACATTCACCATGTGACATAAACAACAGCAGATCCTGATGCCTGGGAGGACTTCATGGATCCAGCAGCAACTTGGAGTGGTGCTCCTCTGAAGAAATCCTACTCGGATGGATATAATACAACCTGCTAAGTGTTCTAGCACTTATCAGGTTGTATTATCATTGTCCGTGTCTATGGCTCTCGTCTACCAGACTCTAAATTCCTTAAGGGCAAGGACGGTGCCTTATTCATCTTTGTATTCACAGTGCCTAATCTGGTGCACATTGTAGGCCTCATTAAATGTTTGTTGAATGAAAAAATGAATCATCAACAGACATTAATTGGGCGCCTGCTCTGTGATCTACCTGGGCTCAGCTTGTCCCTGCCGGTTGCCTACAACGTCCAAGCTCTCTTCAGAATGCTTACTCCTGAAGCTTACTCCTGTTTTCTAATTCTTGTGCTGAGGACTTATCTGTGTAGTGCAATGATAGCAAATACACTTCATCTCAAGTACCACCTCCAACTGATTGATAATGCCTGCCTTGATTATGTTTTATAAAAGATTCTGAAGCCAGGTGTCATCTCTGTGTGAAAGATAGTTATAAATAATTAGTGATGTCTGCTGAGGGTGGAAGAAGGGGGAGTAGCAGCACAAGTGTTTCATATGTCATATTTGATGTGTTTTCTATGAAATACTCCATTTTTATGCCTGCATTTTAGTCTTGGCTACTTGCAGATGTTGCATGGCTGCAGCTGCTACTATAATTACTGCCAGTTGCTCCCTGGGTGGGACCGGAGTGATCATTGCCTGAGCAGGAACCTCATCCTCACAGTCTGGGGTTTGTTCCTGTGGTTGGTATTCAGTTTTTCCCTTTCAACTTTATTCCAGGTATCTCCTTACCTGCATTGAGAGGTAGGCCTCCACTTTTCTGTTCACCACTCACCAGGCTCATTTCCTTTTTCTTATTTAGTGTGCTAAATCATCATTGTTTCATGAGAAGCCTTTCTGTTTGTGATGTGACAACCAGAATACAAGTTAAAATACTCCTTCAGTGCCCTACAATGAGTCATAGAAGTACCCTTTTAATATGGAAGAAAATTGAGTGAGTTTGCAGACTGTGGGGCAAAATGAACTGAGAAGGGAGTCATGTGGAAAAAAGATGATAACAGATGGAATAAGATCTCGAAGGATGATGCAGGTCAGGGGGGGAGGGTGAAACCTATGGTCTAGGTTAGCCTTAGATGAAAGGAAGTACCTCTTCATTGGAGCATAGAGATAGGGGTAGGAGTAAGGAAGAAAACTTGGCAAGGGTGGTGAAAATTTATAATTGCAGAGGAAGCTGACCAGGGACAGGATTATGGACATGAAGCTGCTGGAACAGGAAGACTGGAGGGCTGGGTGTGAACCAGAGTTCCTAAAGAATATCCAGGCCAAAAGGCTGGAATGGGGTCATTAACAGGAGAACTTACAGTACATCAAAGTGAGAAATGAGTTCAAAAGTGGATTAGAAACTCAAGGAAATAGTAGTTTTGGGCCATTGTCACAAGTACCATTTGGTTGCCTTGATTGGATGAGGGGTAGACAGCTAGCAAGAAAGGAGTTACACAGAAATGGATTTGAGAATCCAGACTGGACATGGAAGGAAGCAAACTCGGGAGTGGGCTCAGTCTGGGCACAAAAAGAGGCTTTAATATGAAAAGATGGGTGTTGAGTAGTTAGAAAACAATAATGAAGATCTGTAATCAGAGAGTGGATTTTGGAGCATTAAGATTTCAAAACTGAAGTGGTCAAGAAACATGTGAAGCTAGGACGTCAGATGGTCATTTACATGGACATTGCAGTTACCTGGGATTATAGTAGAATCTGGAAATGAACTCTGGGTCAGGTAAAAAAAAAAAGGCTTCAGTGACTGTGAAGAATGACCTGGAGGTTGGCACATGACAACTGTGCAAATGCTAGAGGATAGACACTGTACTGGGATAGTAATATGAGCCTTAGAAGAGTGGTGGGATCCACGTGATCACTTCCTTTATTGAGTGCTTGCCCTATACCTGACACCTTGCTATATGATATCTATTTACCCCTTTTGGGTCTGTCCCATTTCAGATGTGGGAGAATGAATGGCAATTCCGGGTGAGGACAGCTGTGGGATTTGCTGGCCCTTAGCAATGCTAGAGTCTCTTAACTTTCTGAAACAGTCACAGGCTGGTCAGTTTGAAGTAGCATAAAAATATTTCTTAAGGACCCAGATTTTCCCCTGACCTTGACCTAAGTTTATTACATGTTATAAGCTTCCAATTGGCTGTTTTACATAATGTACTTTGGCTTCTAAGCCTCTGAGTAGAGGAGTTAGTGCTGCCCTTTGAAAACAAAAACAAAAAAAACAGGCACAGTACTTTTAAAACACACATATTGATTAACCAGCACAAGACACATTCTTATTAATTATCTAATTCAGCTTTTAGGATAAAGGGTAAACAAAGAAAGCTCATATCAATGGGTGAGTAACAAAACAACTTTGTAAAATCATTTTAGGGTCAGGATACATCCACTTTAGTAGCCATATTGTAGGCTTTCTCTGTGCTGTTGGGGAAGAGGGATGGAAATTGAAGCAGAGAGATGTCCCTAAGAATTTGGAAGGTAAAGCTTAGGAGAAGAATGTCTGTGAACCCTCTGACATTGTATGCAGACATTTCTCTTTTGAGGACAATTTGTTGGGAGGAGGATCCATGGCTTCCATTATACTCTTCAAAGTACTCAATATCCCAACAAAGGTTTAAGAACCACTGTGTTAAAGTGATCAGGCCTTCAGACAACCCATCCCCTCCTGTTGGGGTTGCTTTATATTTATTCCTCACGAAGAGCTGGTAGCAGACTTCTCATGAGGGAGAAGAAAGGGAAAGTAACAGTACAGCCTCTCTTCATCTCAGCTTTACAATGCTTCACTCAACAAAGGGATCACTCTTGAGACCCTCTCCAGACCACAGGTTTCTGTTTTCTTTCTTTTTTTTTTTTTCTGTCGTGACCGGTAAGGTGATTGCAACCCTTGGTGTGGTGTCGCCCACACCATGCTCAGCCAGTGAGCGCACCGGCCATTCCTTTATAGGATCCAAACCCGCGGCGGGAGCATTGCTGCGCTCCCAGCACCACACTCTCCCGAGTGCGCCACGGGCTCGGCCCCACAGGTTTCTATTTTCAATTTCATGCTTAGCCTTCCCTTTTCTCCTTTCTCTTTTCAGAAGTTGAAGTTGTACTATATTCATGGTTATGTGTATACAAACTGTTACTTCCCAAAAAAAGCTCCCATGTTCACAGCAAAAAATCCCTAAAATATGGTAGAATATTTGCTTTGTTAGGCTTCCAGTAGTTGAACGTTGCTGGGTCCCTGTATTAGTCTATTTCTGTTGCTTATAACAACATACCTGAAGCTGGGTAATTTATAAAGAAAAGGTGTTTATTTGGCTCATGATTCCAGGACAGCTGCCTCTGGCATGGGTCTCAGACCACTTCTACTCATGGTGGAAAGTGTCAGGGCAGCCCATGGGTACAAGCAGATCACATGGTGAGGGAGAAAGAGAGAGAGAAGGTGTCAGGGTCCTTTAAGCAACCAGCTCTTGTGTGAACTAATAGAGCAAAAACTCACTCACTGCCCCCCACCCCCAGAACATTAATCTATTCATGGGGGATCCACCTCCCGATGTCCCAAACTGCTCCCAACGTTACCAAGTTGGGGATCAGATTTTGACATGAGTTTTGGGAGGACAATACATCCAAACTATACCAGTCCTGGAATGTAGGCATTCCATTCAGTGCTGGAATGTAGGCAATCAGAAATGGGTTTCAGTTTCAGCAACAAAGGATCCCAGCTTCATGGAAAGAAAGCAGTCAACTGATTTGAAAGTAACCAATTCCTGTTCTCATATTCTTTCTTTTTTCTTAAGTTCTATGACTAAGACACCACTGATAAAAGCAAACAAAAGCTATAACTTTCTCTTTCCACTGACATTTTTTTGGCCCATGCACATGCCATTGGGAGTCACCCTCTTTTTTCATTAGCACTTCCTTCCCACCTCTTAAGATCCAGAGAGGCGTGAATGCTAAGGTTGAGATTGAACTTGTCATAGTTGAATTTGTCATAGTTATTGCTGCAGTTGGGAAATTCTCACATTGATCAGTCTGATACCCACTCTCCACCTGATCTCATGGAAGCCAGTGAAGCAGTTGTAGCTAAGGCCAGAAACTCAATGAACTCAGCCCCGGCATTTACTCCTGATGTCTCAACTAATTAAATACCAGTAGGAGGGCTTTCCCCAACTCTCTTTCCCCATCCCCCACCCCCCCGACTTGGTCATCAGACACTGGGACTTATTTTAGGACATAGTGTATAAGGACATAAATCTTACAGATCAATAGTAAACAATATCAGGAGTCCTAGTTAGTTTCTGTCTCTCTTGGGGATGGGCAGGATAGGGAATGGGGGAAGGAAAAGGTCTTGTGCCTTTCAAATACATACCCAAGGAATCCCCAGGAAATTCTTGGTCACACCTTCTGGTGCCTTATCATGGGTCTTGCCTCTCCTTTCTTCTCCAGAGTTCTAGTGAACTTCTTGCTCTCATTAACATCCCTATTTCTTACCCCACCCTGATGGACTTCAGCAGGTCTCTCTTCCTTTCCCTCCATGCTATCTGTAACAGCCCCCATTTGGGAGGAACTTTGTTGTAAATGAGTGAATGAAACCTCAGTGAGTGTTGGGAGTGATATCCATGTTGCTCTCTGGATATAAGGGGAGAGGAGTAGAGGGCAGAGAGGAAGGAGGGAGTGGCTATGAAATGCTATAATGGAGTAATAAATGCTTGACATATTTAGTGGATATTGGGCCTAGAAGCTTGCATAAATGAAGGAAACAAACTTGAGATCTCTGGTGTTTGTGAGTGAAGATAGGAGTGAACTCCTTATTGCCCTTAGGAATGGAGGGAGCGAGGGGAGAAAAGTGAGACATGCCATAAAATCATTTACTTCAATGGAGCAGGCACTGAAGATTACTTTATAAATCCATAACTCTTAAAAGTGGATTGGAGGTAAGTTGTTGCGCTGCACTACCTCTGTTGCTGCTTGTGAGAGTTGCTGTCAGCCACTCTTCTCAGGTTGGGTTTCCTCTGTGGAGGTTTCTGTTGACCCAATTGAGAAACAACCCAGAACAAGGTTTATAACTTAGAAGAATCCTCTGCTTCTGTGACAGGGTGTTAACGGGGTCAAGGACAGAGGACATAGCATAAGTAGTAGCATAAGTAGCTAGTCAAAAAAAAAAGAATGGATGGGCTGGGAACAGTGTGCAGAATAGCTCCAGGTATCCCCAAACACATCTGGCATAAGGAAACAGTACAATGAAAAGTCAATCCTTGGACCTGTTATTTGTCATTCTCCAGGGCACAAAGGAATATCTAAAATAAAAAGAGTTACTTTGGAAAAGGGTTGTAGAAGAGTCTTTCAAAGAAAAGATTCAGAAGAGAAATTTCCCATTACGTAAAGTGGAGAATGATCCCAGTACTAGTCTGTGGCTTACTAGGCCAGTTTAACTTAAAGGTTTTTTGCTCTTGAAGGGATGCTGCCACCCTCTCTCACTTTGGTAGGTGTACATTGCCAGTGAGTTGAGTACCTGAAGGAGCAAGAGAACAACAAGCACCCGATGGACAACAATCACTTCAGCCTTTTGAGTGAAGATGGCAACTGGAAAGATCGTGGGCTTGGCTGGATTGGGCTGAACTCTTTTTTTTTTTTTTTTTAAATAAAAAGTGTTTTTTTCCTTGATCATAAAAGTAAGAGTGGATCATTGTTAAAAAAAATGAAGTGAAAATTATAAATTAAAAAGTAAAAAACACCTGTAATTTTATAAGCCAGAAAACAGTAACTCATAACATTTGGGTGTATTTTCTTTCAGTCTCTATAACACAATTTTATAACAAAATTGACATAATATTGTATATGTTGTTCTATTCCCCAATTTTTTTATTTGAAAATTTACAAGCATATTTCTATGTCATTATTGTTCTTTAAAAAATAATATTAAGTGCTACATATTATATGGATCTAACAGAATTTATTTAGATGATACCATGTTGCTGGGCATTTTGGATATTACTGATATTGTCTATAAAATTTAAATGCAATGGACATTATTATACATTAATCTTTATGCACATCTCTAATTATTTCTTTAGAATAAATTTCTAATATTGAAATTATTTGAGGGGCCGGCCCGTGGCTCACTCGGGAGAGTGTGGTGCTGATAACACCAAGGCCACGGGTTTGGATCCTATAAAGGGATGGCGGGTTCGCTCACTGACTGAGCGTAGTGCTGACAGCACCAAGCCAAGGGTTAAGATCCCCTTACCGGTCATCTTTAAAGAAAAAAAAAAAAAAGAAATTATTTGGTTTGAATAATGAGGCATCTGAAAGGTGGTGTTGAATTGTCCTTAATACAGTTGTACAGGTTACATTCCCACTAGTAGCATATAAATGTGAATATTTCTCCACACACTTATCAAAACATGGCTGTATTGGCCCATTTTCTGTAGCTGATAATCGAATACCTGAAACTGGGTAATTTTTAAAGAAACAGGGTTTATTTCCTACAGTTTTGGAGGCTGGGAAGTCCAAGGTCTAGGGAGCATATGCGGTGAGAGCCTCCTTGGTGGGGGCTCTCTACAGAGTCACATGGCTATGCAGGGCATCACATGGCAAGGGCTGAGAAGAGTGTTTTTTCATGCTCACTTGCTTTCTTTATGAAGCCACCAGCCTACTCCTTGATAACCCATTAAACCTATGATTGGATTAATCAGTTCATGAAGTCATAGTCTTCATAATCTAATCACCTCTTAAAGGCCCCACCTTTCAAATACCATATTGGAGATTAAGTTCCTTTTTCTTTTCCTTTTTTAAAAGAGATTTATTTTACTGTTGCTTACTATTCAAAAATAATATTTGTTAGTATATCATGATAATTCACAATAATAAATATCGGATAGCATTCCTCTGCTCAAAAATGTTTTATAACTTTTAATTCCACTGTTAGATGAACATTTCATAATTATATAGTAATAATATCTGTCTTCTTTGTACCTCATATTTAATTTTTAACTTTGACTTAAATGGCATTTGAGCACTAAAGGAATATGCTATTCCTTCTCTAAGAAAGAACACTATAAGCCATAGTCACAATGCTACAGTTGCCCAATAAAACATGGATGATGACAATTACTTGATTTTTTAAGCAATCTTTGTTCTATGAGTTTCTTTTTTGTAAATTTCATTTTTTATTGAAACACAATTGATTATGCATATTTGTGGGGTACAGAGTTGAGTATCAATATCTGTGTACAATATGTGATTATCAAATCAGGATAATTAGTATATTCATCATTACAAAATGTAATCATTCTTTGTGTCCATTAACCAATTTAACCTTCCCCCCCTCCTTCTTTCCCACCTCTAGTAACCAGAGTCCTGTTCTCTCCTTCTGAAAGTTCAAGGCATTATTGTGATTGTTGGTTCTTTCTTCCTTTTCTCTCTTTTCTTTTTTCTTTCTTTCCTTCCTTCTCCCACTTCTGAGTGAGAACATGCAGTATTTCTCTTTCTGTGCCTGGCTTATTTCTTTTAACATAATTTTCTCCAAGCTCACCCATGTTGCTGCAAATGGCAGAATTTCATTCTTTTTACGGCTGAGTAATAGTCCATTGTGTATATGACCACATTTTCCTTATCCAGTCATCTGTTGATGGACAGTTAGGTTGTTTCCATATCTTGGCTCTTTTAAATACAGCTGTGATAAACATGGGAGTGCAGGTATCCCTTTGACATGATGATTTCCATTCCTTTGGGTGAGAATGAATGGACATACTTACACATTTCCTAATCACAGGGGAAAACTTTCACTCTTTGAAGTATGATGTTAGCTGTAGGATTTTCATGGATCCTTTTTCTCAAGTTGTGTAAGTACCCTTCTGTTCCTAGTTTGTTGAATGCTTTTATCATGCAAGTGTGTTGGGTTTTTTCAAATGCTTTTTCTTTATCAATTAAGATGATCATATGTTTTTCCATCCTTCTAGTGTTATTAATTGTATGCATACATATTATTATAATATTGTATTAATACATCAACTAGTTTTTATTTATTTTTTTATTATTATTTTTTTTTCCTTTTTTTTTTTTTGTCTTTTTTTTTCGTGTCCGGCAACGGACCGCAACCCTCAGTGTCGCGCCCATACCGGACCGGGACCGGCACGGGATCGCAACCCTCGGTGTTGCTCCCGCACCTCCTTCAGCCAGTGAGCGGGAACCGGTCTGTATGTGGGATCCGAACCCTCAGCGGGAGCGCCGCCGCGCTTCCCAAGCGGCGCACTGTAGCAGTGTGCCACCGGGCCGGCCCCTAGTTTTTATATTTTGAAACACCCTTTCATTCCTGGGATAAATCCCAGTTAGTCAGGGTGTATTATTATTTTAGTATGCTGCTGGAATTGGTTTGCTAGTGATTTGTTTAATACTTTTGCATTTATATTTATAAGGAATATTGGTCTGTAGTTTTCTTTTATTGCGATTCCTTGGCCTGATTTTAGTATTAGAGTAATATTGGCCTTGTAAAATGACTAAGAAATAAATTTTCTCCCAATGTATTTTTCAGAAAAGCTTGAGAAAACTGTTGTTAATTCTTTTAAAAATTTTATTTACTTAATTTATTATTTATTTTCAGTTTTAATTGTAAAATACACATAACATAAAATTTACCATTTTAAATTTTAAGCCATTTTCAAGTGGTTCAGTGGCATTAAGTACATTGACATTGTTGTGCAACAGTCACCACCATTCATCTACAGCACTCTTTTCATCTTGCAAAACCAAAACTCAGTACCCATTAAACAATAACTCCCCATCCTACCAGTCCCTGGTAACCACCATCCTACTTTCTGTCTCTATGAATTTGACTAATCTAGGAAGCTCATATAAGTGGAGTGGTACAGTATTGGTTGTTATGTTCCTGGCTTAATTCATTTAGCATGATGTTCTCAAGGTTCATCCATGTTGTACTATGTACCTACCAGCATTTTCTTCCTTTTTGAGGCTGAAAAATATCGTATGTTTATACCACATTTTGTTTATCCATTCATCCACTGATGCACGTGTGGACTGATCCCACCTTTTGGCTATTATGGATAATACTGGTATGAACATTGGTATAAAATTTCTCTTTGAGATTCTGGTAGAATTCACCAATGAAGCACCTCTTTGGATTTTCTTTGTTGAGAGGTTTTTGATTAATGATTTTTTTTTACTCATTATAGATCTATTTAGATTTTCTATTTCTTCTTGATTTAGTTTTACTCCATTTTGTCTTTCTAGAAATTTGTCCATTTCATCTAGGTTATCTAATTTGTTGGCATACAATTATCCGTAGTGTTCTCTTATAATCTTTTTTATTTCTATAAGGGGAGCAGTAATTTCCCCACCCTCATTTATGATTTTAGTAAGTGGAGTCTTCTTTTTTCCTTAGTCTAGCTAAAGGTTTGTCAATTTTGTTGCCTTTCTCAAAGAAGCAACTTTTGGTTTTGTTGATTCTTTCTGTTGCTTTTCTATTCTCTATTTCTTTTATCTCCATGCTAGTATTTATTATTTCTGTCCTTCTGCTTTCTTTGAGTTTAGTTTGCTCTTCTTCTTATAGTTCTGTAAGGTATAAAGTTTGGTTATTGATTTGAGATTTCTCTTCTTTAATTTAAGCGTTTATAGTTATAAGTTTCCCTCTGAGCACTGCTTTTGCTGTATCCCATAGGTTTTGTTATGTTGTGTTTTTATTTTCATTGCTCTCAAAGTATTTTCTGATTTCTTTTCTGATTTCTTCTTTGACCCATTCATTAAGAGCATATTTTTTATTTCATGTTGTTTAATTTCTACATATTTGTGAATTTTCCAGATTTCCTTCTGTTATTGATTTCTAGTTTATTTCCATTATTTTGAAGAAGATGTTTTGTATGCTTTTAGTCTTTTAAAATTTATTGGCTCCTGGCCAAAAACCTATGTGTGATCTTTCAGGCCTGGCCATAGGCAATTACAAAGGTTTTTACCTGACAGGCCTCATAGTGGAATGCTGCCCTCCCTACACCAGTCTTAGTACATAGCTAAAGCATTGCTCTCTCTGAGGAGAGCTGCAGTCACAGACTCAGGTCCCCTGGCCTGCTATGTTCTTACACACAGCTGCTTTCCTAGCCCAGGTGCCTCCATTCATAGGCCTTTTTATTGGGGCCCTTTGGTGGAGACTTTCATCAAATGCTTCTACCAAGACCTCTTTATCAAGGGAGGGGAGACCCTTTAGATACTTGTCTCCACTTTGACGCAGTACTTTTCTTTTTTTTTTTTTTTTGTCTTTTTTCGTGTCCGGCAATGGATCGCAACCCTCAGTGTCGCGCCCGTACCGGACCGGGACCGGCAACAGGATCGCAACCCTCGGTGTTGTGCCCACACCTCGCTCAGCCAGTGAGCAGGAACCGGTCTGTATGTAGGATCCGAACCCTTGGCGGGAGCACCGCCGCGCTCTCAAGCGGCGCACTGTAGCAGTGCGCCACCGGGCCGGCCCCTCGGATGCATTTTTATTGTCTTCATTCTGAGGGTCCAGTTGGACCTTCCCTGAGGCTTCCCTGACGACAGCTCCACTTTTACTAAAGGGAAGGCAGTGGGGGGTGAGGAGACGGAAGACTCCTGTAGATGGCCAGGCCTGCAGCATTGTGAAACTGCAGATGAAGAGAAGATTTGGGCACCTTTGTATTGGCAAGAAGATAACCAAGGACAGTGTTTAGAATCACAAATGCTTTTGAAGCCTCTACTCCTATTTCTTCACACTGACTTTTCACCCTGGCCCCTGGGTCCATACAATAGTAGGAACCCTTTTTGTTCAAGTCCCTTCAGCAGTGAAACAACTCTCCACATCTGTGCTGATCCAAATGACTCTCAACTGGTGCTGTTCCAGAGGGGAAAACAAAACAGCAGGGGAATTGGCTCTTTGTATGGTTTAGGCTCTGGCTTATATTATCACAGTAAGTGATTAAAGGTTTACATGTTACTTTTATTTTCGCATGTTGTCTTAATCAGCTGCTTTAACACTTGGCAGCTTAACTCTGTACAACTCAGTTGAAGTCTTGATAATTGAGACTTGTTTGGTGACCTAACATGGTAATTCCTGGATAATGTCTCATGTTCCCTTGAGAAGAATATGTATTCTACTGTTGTTGGGTGGATGTTTTATAAATGTCTGTTTTATAGTGGCATTGAAGTGTTCTATTTCCTTGTTTATCTTTTGTGTAGTTGTTATATACATTATTGAAAGTAGAGTGTTGAATTTTATAACTGTCATTGTAGAGTTGCTTATTTCTCCCTTCAGTTCTCTCAGTTTTTAATTCATGTATTTTGGGGCTCTGTTGTTAGGTGAGTATATGTGTATAGTCATTACATCTTGATGGATTTACCTTTTTATGAATATATAATATCATTTTTTATCTCGTCACAATTTTTGACTTAAAGTCTTTTCTGTCTGATATTAGTATAGCCACCCTAGCTCTTTTTGGCTATTCTTTACATGTAATATCAGTTTTCATCCTTTTACTTTCCACCTATTTGTCTCTTTGGATCTACAGTGAGTCTCTCGTCAACATACACTTGGATCATTCTGCCAATTTCTGCCTTTTGATTGAAGAATTTAATTCATTTACACTTAATATAATTACTGATAAGGACATACTTCTGTTGTTGTGTTATTGGTTTCCTATATATCTTATATCTTTCTTATTCAGTTCTTTCATGCTGTCTTTTTTGTATTAAGTATTTTTTCTAGTATACAATCTTGAATCCTTTCTCCTTTCTGTTACTATGTATTTTTAGTTTTTTTTTTTAAGTGTTTTCTCTGGGGATTATAATTAACATTTTAATTTATAACAATCTTTTTTGGGTTGATGCCAACTTACTTTTAATCATATACAGAAACTTTGCTCTTACATAGCTCAGTTCCCCCATTATGTGTTATTGTCATAAGTTAAATCTTTATACAGTGTATGTCCATCAACATAGATTTTTGGTTATTGTTTTACAAGGTTGTCTTTCAATCACATAGGATGACAAAGTGGAGTTACATACCAAAAATATGTTAATAGTGATTTTTATATTTACCTATGTACTTATATTTACTGATGTTCTTTATTTCTTCATGTGTACTCAAATTACTGTCTAGAATCCTTTCATTTCAGTCTAAGGGACTGTCTTCATTTTTTCTTGTAGGGAAGTTTACTAGCAACAAATTCTCTCAGTTTTTGTTTATCTGAAAGTGTCTTAATTTCTTCTTATTTATTGTAGAATTATTTTGCCAGATACAGAACTCTTGGTGGACTTTTTTTTTCTTTTAGCACTTTAAGTATGCCACCCCAGTGTCTTCTGTCCTCTGTAGTTTGTGATGAGAAATTGGCTATCTTATCCATTGTACTTGATGAGTCACTTCTAATTTGCAGCTTTCAGTATTCTTTATTTGTCTTTGTCTTTTGACAGTTTAATAATAATGCATCTTAGTTTGGATCTCTCTGAGTCCATTTTATTCAGGTCATGTTGAGCTTTTTCAATGTTTAGATTCATGTCTTTTATCAAATTTGGGGAATTTTTGGCCATTATATCTTCAAATATGTTTTCTGCCTTATCTTTCTCCCCTCTCTTTTTGGTACTCATATTATGCGTATGTTGGTATGCTTGATAGTGTCCCACAGGTCTCTTAGACTCTACTCATTTTTCTTCATTCTTTTTTCTTTCTGCTCCTCAGATTGGATAATCTAAATTGATTTATTTTCAATTCTACTAATTCATTCTTCTGCCTACTCAAATCTGCTGTTGAGTCCCTCTAGTAAATTTTTCATTTCAGTGGTTGTACTTTTTAACTCCAGAATTTATATTTGCTTCCTTTTTATAATTTTCATTTCTTTATTGGTATTTTCCTTGTGGTGAGATATTGTTGTGATGGTTTTCTTAGTTCTTTGTACATAGTTTCATTTAGATCCTTGAGCATATTTTAAATAATCAATTTTAAATCTTTGTCTAGTAAGTCTAGTGTCTGTGCTTACTCAAGGACATTTTCTATTAAAAACCATTGTGTGTGTGTGTGTGTGTGTGTGTGTGTGTGAGAGAGAGAGAGAGAGAGAGAGAGAGAGAAAGTCATACTTTATTGTTTCCTTGCATGCCTCATTTTTTTGTTGTTGTAAACTGGACATTTGGAATATTATATTTAGGAAATTGTGAAAATCAGATTCTCCCCTTTATCTAGGGTTTGTTGGTGCTGCTTTGTTGCTGTTGCTTACGTAGTGATTTTTTGAGCTAATTTTGTAAAGTCTTTATTATTTGTCATATATGCCCACTGAAGGCTTTGTATGTTAGCTCAGTGGTCAGCTAGTGATTCAAAAGGGATCTCTATAAATTCTTGGAACAAAATAAAGTATCTTCCAGTCTTTTTAGATGGGCTCTGTTGTGTGTGTTGAGGCATGCCTTCAACATTCAGCTAGGCAGATTGCAACTCTGCTGTAGTCTTCATTTACTGCTTGGGAAGAGCGAAAAAGTCATCTAGATGTGAGAATTTAGGGGCTTTGATATTTTGTCAGCATGCACCCAGCCCAGGACATGAGTGTGTTATTCACAATTCCAAGGAATATGGAAGAGCTTTTCAGATGCTTTATTCTCCAAAGCATCTAATTCCTCAGCCTTTCATCTCAGGCTCTTTAGTTTTTCTATTGTTTCCCCAACTATATTCCTTGCCCCATGTATCAGTGACTAATATCTTTGCCTTTTCAACTAATGCCTCCCAGTCAGATTTCTGCCCTGCCAGAGAGAGTAATGAGTTAGATGAAGTAAAATCAAGCCATTTGAGCCAGTCCTTCAGGGAGCTGCCAGACAGGCCAAAACAAACAACCACGCTTTCCTGAGATCAAGGTCCTTTCTGCTTCCTCTGGTACTGGGAACCCTCATTGGGAATTCAGGATACTGAATTTAAGGCTGCTGCCAAGTTGGGGAGTGCAGGGTGGGATAAGTTAAAACACCACAATGTTTTCCTACTGAGATTCAGCTGCCTCTTTATTGATTAATCATTTACCTGGTTGCTGAAAATCTTTGATTAATTCCAAAGTTCTGATATGTTCATTGTGATAGTTTTTGCTTGTTTATCTCTGTTTTTGTGGAGGGACAGAGTTTTGGATTTCCCTACTTTGCCATTTTCATTTATGTCACTCTTTTGATTGAATTCTAAATGTTAAGTTAGTCTTGCAACTGAGATAATGCTCCTTTATTGTGATGTTATTATTATTATTATTATTATTATTAAAGTTTTGTCTGTTTTTTGGCAGCTGGTATTTTATATGTTACTGGATTTTCTTTGCTAATATTTTGTGGAGGATTAGCTTATTTTTCTAATGGATATCATCCTGTAGTTTCCTTTTCTTACAGTGTCCTTATCTGGTATTGGTATGAGGACAATGATGGACTCATAAAAGGAGGTGAAAAGTGTTTCCCATTATTGTATTTTTTGGAAGCTACTATGTGGAATTGAATTGAATTTCTGTCTTAAATATTGGGCAGAATTCATTAGTGATATACTAGGTGAGATTCTATAGGAACCAGTGAATGTAGGCCTGGATTTTTCTTTGTTAAAGGTTTTAAAACTACAAATTTCATTTCCTTAATAGATATAGGACTACTTAAATAATTTTTTTTTTTTTTTTTTTTTTTTTTTTTTTTTTTTTTTTTTTTTTTTTTTTTTTTGCAGCTGGCCTGTATGGAGATCCAAACCCTTGACCTTGATGGTATAACATCACACTCTAGCCAACTGAGCTGATCGGCCAGTCCCTTATGTAACTTTTTTTAAGTGAGTTTTGATCGTTTGTATCTTTCAATGAATTATTTCCTGTAAGTTATTGAATTTATTGGTATGAAGTTTTTCATAATATTCCCTTATTATCCTTTCAGTATCTGTGGGATCATTAATGATGTCCTTTCATTCATTCCTGATATTGGTAATTTGTGTCTTTTCTCTTTTTTCTTGGTCAGTCTGGTGAGTGTTTTATAAATTTATTAATGTTTACAAAGAACTACCTTTTGATTTCATTGACTTTCTCTCTAATTTTTATGCTTTCATTTTCTTTGATTTCTGTGGTTATATTTTTTATATTATTTCTTCTGCTTGTTTTTGGTTTAACTTCTTTCTGTAAACTTTAAAACATTTTTAAAGGTACAATCCTAGATTCTTGTTTGGAGAACCTTCTCCTTTTCTAATATAAGTATTTGTTGTTTTAAATTTTCTTCTAAGCAC
Organism: Galeopterus variegatus; assembly: GCF_000696425.1. NCBI lineage: Eukaryota > Metazoa > Chordata > Mammalia > Dermoptera > Cynocephalidae > Galeopterus > Galeopterus variegatus. The sequence continues at coordinate 278,155 of NW_007727798.1, forward strand.
TGCTTCTGTTACCCCACAAATTTTGATATATTTTTATTTTCATTCAGTTTAAAATATTTTCTAATTTCTTTTAAGACTTCATGTTTCTTCCGTATATCGCTTAGTGGTCAAAGACATACTTTATTTTATTTATTTATTTATTTATTTTATTTTTTATTTTTATTTTTTGTCTTTTTTCGAGTCCGGCAACGGATCGCAACCCTCAGTGTCGTGCCCGTACTGGACCGGGACCGGCAACGGGATTGCAACCCTCGGTGTTGTGCCCACACCTCGCTCAGCCAGTGAGCGGGAACCGGTCTGTATGTGGGATCCGCCGCACTCCCAAGCGGCGCACTGTAGCAGTACACCACTGGGCTGGCCCTCAAAGACATACTTTAAATTATTTCAATTCCTTTAAGTTTAATAATGTTTTATTTGTAATTCAGAATGTAATCTATCTTGTTGGATGTTCCATGTACAGTTGAAAACAATATGTATCCTCGTGTTTTGAGGATGAAGTGTTGTATACATGTGTAGGTCAAGATGATTGACAGTGTTGGTCATCTCTTCTATAGCCTTTCTGATTTTCTTTCTACTCATTTTGTCAGCTGCTGAGTGAGAACCATTGAAATTTGCAAGAATAGTTGAAAATTTGTTTCTTTTTTCAGTTCTGTCCATTTTTCTCAGGTATTTTGAAGTTGTTTTTAGGTGGATATCCTTTTGGAATTGTTTTGTTGTCATCTTGTTGAATTGACCCCTTAATCATTATGAAATGTCCTTTTTATCCTTGGTAATACCGTTGTTTTGACATTTGTTTGTCTAATATCAATATAGCCACACCAATTTTCTATTGACTAGTGTTTGCATAGTGTATTCTTTTCCATTATTTTTCTTCAAACCTATATAAACCTTTATATTTAATGTGGGTTTCTTCTGGACAGCATATCATTGGTTCTTGCTTTTTATCCATGCTGATCATCTAAAACAAGGAATGGAAAATAAAGAGAGTAGTAAATGTGTGGATTGATCTATGTTATTGTTACAGCATAACAATAATGTGTTGTGTAGATTTAAAACATATACCTTATGATCCATAAATTCCACTCCTAGGTATAAAACCACTAGAAAGAATTATGTGCACATGTGCGCTGAAAGATATATACAGGTTAATAATAGCTACAATAATTTGTTAAGGGATACACAATATAAAAAGATGTGAACTGTGACATCAAAAACATATAATGGGGGGCTGATTAGTTAGCTCAGTTGGTTAGAGCACAGCCTTATAACACCAAGGTCATAGTTCAAGTCACCATACCAGTCAGCCACCAAAAAAAAAGAGATATATATAAGTAAATTCATGTCAACAGTATTATAATAATCCCAAACTGAAAACAGCTAAAATGTACATCAAAAAATCTTGGAAGAATATCACAAATATATTGGGATAAAAGATTGCATACTGTATGATTTCTTATTTGTAGTTCAAAATAGACATAATAAATCTAAGCTGGTAGAAGACAGGATAGTAGTTCTATTCATGGGAAGTGAGGGATTAAAGATTGGGAGCATGCTTAAAAATAGCTTCTGAAATGCTGCTAATATTCTGATTCTTGATTTGGGTAGTGTTTATATTGGTTCACTTAGTTAATACATTTTTAAAATTTTTGTAATTTTAATTTTTATACTTGATATATATGTTATACTTCAATAAAAATAAAGTTAAAATTAAAAAATCTAAATGTATGTATATAAAAAGAAAATATATAACAATGTAAGTTGGGATGGGTATAAATAGAGTTGAGTGAAGTGTTCTAAGCCACTTACATTATCCAGGAGGCATTGAATAATCACAAATATTTATTTTGGCAGAAAGACTCTAAGTATAGATTTACAAGGAGAATTTTGTGATACTAATATTTAAAATTTACTCTCAGTGAAACTTAAATGTACAGCACTCACTTATTTATATTCACCATGCTGTGTACTAATCTTAAAAAAAGAAAAAGTGACTCGTTGGTTAGCTCTATTGGTTGGAGTGCAGTGTTATATAACACCAAGGTCAAGGATTTGGATTCCTGTACGAGCTAGCTGCCAAAAAAAAAAAAAAAAAAAAAAAATTAAAAATCAAACTTAAACTTATTTTTCCTACCTAACCAATGCTTTGTACCCTTTAACTATCATTTCCCCGTTCCCCAGCCTCTGGCAACCACCTTTATATTCTCTGTTTCTATGAGTTCAGTTGTTTTATATTCCACTTATAAGTGAGAATATGTGGTGTTTGTCCTTACGTGTTTGGCTTAGTTCACTTAGCATAATGTTCTCCAGTTCCATTCATGTTGTTGCAATGACATAATTTTTTCCTTTTTAAAGGCTGAGTAGTATTCCATTGTGTATATATACCACATTTTCTTTATCCATTCATCAACTTAGGTTGATCCCATAACTTGACTATTGTGAATAGTGCTACATTGAACATGGGAGTGCAGATATTTATTCAACATAATGATTTCAGATCTCTCAGGTAGGACTTCTGGATCATATGGCAATTCTATTTTTAGTTTTTTGAGGAACCTCCATACTGTTTTCCATAATGGTCATACTAATTTACATTCCCACCAACAGTGTAAAAGGGTTTCCTTTTTTCCACATCCTCACCAACACTTGTTATCTTTTGTCTTTTTGATAGTAGCCATCCTAACGGGTGAGGTGACATCTCATTGCAGTTTTAATTTGCTCTCTCTAATGATTAGTGATGTTGAACATTTTTTTAATGTATCTGTTAGCCATTCGTATGTCTTTGTTTAAGTCCGTTTATGTTGCTATAACAAAATACCTGAAACTAGGTGGCTTACAAAGAAAACAAAATTTATCACTTACAGTTTCTGAGGCTAGGAAGTCCAAAGTCCATCTGGTAGTGGTGACAGTGACCCAGGGGTCTCACATTGCAAGATGGTGGAGGCAGAAAGAGCAGAGAGAGAGCAAGGAAAACATACTCTCTTCTTTTTAAAGCCCTCAGAACCATGTCCTGACCACCATTATTAATCCATTCACTAGGGCATGATCCTACAATCTAATCCTCCTTAAGGGTCCACCTTTCAATTACCATAATAGGATTTCCCACCCTCTTAACAGTCACAGTGTGGGCTAAGTTTCTAACACATGAAACTTGGGGGACACAATTCAAGATTCAGGGAGTTTTGGGGGAACATAATTCAATCCGTTACAGTCCTTTTTTGAGAAATGTTTATGCAGTTCCCTTGCTCATTTTAAAATTTGGTTGTTTTCTTTCTGTAGATTTGTTTTAGTTCTTTATATAATTGTTTTAATTTGCAAATATCTAATGGAATATAATGTTGGGAATCTTTTATCTACTTTTTCCCATATGTATAATCTTTTCATATTTTGACCCATTTAAAAATGAGGTTGTTGCCCACTTTTGCATTTCTATCAAACATAGTACTGGAAGTACTATCAAGAACAATTAGACAAGGAAAAGAAATAAAAGGTATCCAAATCAGAAAGGAAGAAGTAAAATTATCTTTATTTACAGATGATATAATTCTATATGTAGAAAACCCCAAAGATTTCACCAAAAAACTGTTATGTCTAATAAATGAATTCAGTAAAGTTGCAGACTGTAAAATCAAGATACAACATCTGTGGCATTCCTGTACACAGGTAATTACCTAGCTGAAAAAAAGTAAAAAATAAAAAAAATTCCACTTAAAATAGCATAAAAACAACTTAAGAATAAATTTAACCAAGGAGGTAAAAGTGTTTCAGTATAACCTGTACATTGACAACTATAAAACATGTGTGAAAGAAATTGAAGATACAAATAAATGGAAAGATATTCCATGCTCATGGATCGGAAGAATTAATATTGTTAAAATGTCTATATTATCTAAAGCAATATATGATTCAATGTAATCCCTATCAAATCCCAATGGCATTGTTCACAGAAATAGAAGAAACAGTTCTAAAATTTATAAAGAACCAGAAAGGACCCTGGAGAGTCAAAGCAATTCTGAGAAAAAAGTAAAGTTGGAGGCATCACAGTTGCTAATTTAAAATTATATTACAAAGCTATAGTAATCGAAACAGCATAGTACTGGCATAAAAACAGAACATAGACAAGTGGAACAGAAGAGAGCCCAGAAATAAATCCAAACATATATGGTCAACTAGTTTTTGACAAGGGCACCAAAAAGACACATGGAGAAACAATAGTCTCTTCAATAGATGCTGCTGGGAAAACTGGATTTCCACATGCAAAAGAATAAAACTGGATCCTTATCTTACATCATACACAAAAATCAATTCAAAATGTGTATAAAAACCTAAATGTAAGACCTGAAATCATAAAACTAGAAGAAAACATAGGGGAAAATCTCCTTGACATTGGCCTTGGCAATAATTACTTGGATGTTACACCTAAAGTTCAGGCTATAAAAGCAAAAATAAATAAATGGGACTACATCAAACTAAAAAGCTTCTGTATAGCAAAGGAAACAATCAACAAAATAAAAGGAAACCTACAGATTAGGAAAAATTTTCAAACCATATATCAGATAAGGGGTTAATATCCAATATTTATAAGGAACTCATACAACTCAATAGCAAGGAAACATATAACTTGATTTAAAAATGGACTTAAATAGACATTTCTTCAAGGATAATATAAAAATGGCCAAGAGGCTCATGAAAAGGTGCTCATCACTAATCATCAGGGAAACGCAAATCAAAAGCACTATGAGATACCACTTCATACCTGTTAGGATAGCTATTATCAAAAAGACAAGAGTTAACAGGTGCTGGTGAGGGTGTGGACAAAAGAAAGCCCTTGTACACTGTTGGTGGAAATTAGATTGATGTAGTCATTATGGAAAAGAGTATGAGGGCTCCTAAAGAAATTAAAAATAGAACTACCATATGACCCAGCAATCCCTTTTATGGATTGTTTTCAAAGGAAATGAAATCAGCACCTTGTAAGATATCTGCACTCCCATGTTCATTGCAACACTATTTACAATAGCCAAGATATGGAAACTGTAATATATATATATATATGTGTATGTATATGCATATATATGTATATATATGTGTGTATGCATATGTATATATATGTGTGGATGTATATGTATATATATATATACACACATATATATATAATACACACACATATATAAAATATTCCATTGTGTGTGTGGAATGGAATATTATATACGCAATGAATATTATTCGGCCTTAAAAAAAGGAGATCATTCCATTTGCCACAACATGGATGGACCTACAGGACATTATGCTAAGTGAACTATGCCAGCTGCCAGCCACGGAAAGAAAAATATTGCATAATATCACTTATGTGTGGAATTTTTATTTTTATTTTTATTTATTTTAAAAAAGATGACTGGTAAAGGGATCTCAACCCTTGACTTGGTGTTGTCAGCACCATGCTTAGCTAGTGAGCCAACCGGCCATCCCTATATAGGATTCGAACCCATGGCCTTGGTGTTATCAGCACCGCACTCTCCCGAGTGAGCCACGGCCGGCCCGGAATTTTTAAAAAGTCAATTATATAAAGAATAAAATAGTGGTTACCAGGTGGTTTGGGATGGCAGGGGGAGGATAAAATGGAGAGATATAGGCCAAAGGATACACAGTAGCAAATACATAAGATGAACAAGCTGAAAGATTCAATGTGTAACATGAAGACTACAGTTAATAATAGTGTACTGTATTCAGAATTTGTGCTAAATGAGTAGATTATAGCTGCTCTTGCCACGGGGGGATGGGTAACTATGTGAGATGATGGATATGTTAATTTGTTCCACTATAGTAACCATTTTATTATCTACATGTATCTTACAACACATTGTATATCTTAAATATACATAATAAAATTTATTTAAAAAAATAAAAAACAAAAATCAGGTTTGGGCCGAGCCCGTGGCGCACTCGGGAGAGTGTGGCACTGGGAGCGCAGCGGCGCTTCCGCCACGGGTTCGGATCCTATATAGGGATGACTGGTGCGCTCACAGTGCTCACTGGCTGAGCGCAGTGCGGCCGGTCTCAAATAGGACAAAAAAAAAAAAAAATCAGGTTTTTTTCTTATTGTTGAATTTTAAGAGTTCTTTATAAATTTTAAAAGAAACTTCTTTAGGCCAGCCCGGTGGCGCACTGCGCTAGTGCGCTGCTTGGGAAGTGCAGTGGCGCTCCCGCCGAGGGTTCGGATCCCACATACAGACCGGTTCCCGCTCACTGGCTGAGCGAGGCGCGGGGGCAGCACCGATGGTTGCGATCCCGTTGCCGGACCCGGTCCGGTATGGGGGCGACGCTGAGGGTTGCGATCCGTTGCCGGACACGGAAAAAGACAAAAAAAAAAAAAAAAAAGAAACTTCTTTATTAGATATGCCTTCTGCAAATATTTTCTCACAGTCTGTGACTTGTCCTCTCATTCTCTTGATAGTGTCACATAATAGAAAATTTTAATTCTAACATAGTCCAATTTATCAATTCCTTCTTTCATTGATTGTGCCTTTGGTTTTGCATCTAAACAGTCACTGCCAAACCCGAGGTCATCTAGAGTTTTTCCTATGTTATCTTCTAGGAGTTTTAAAGTTTTTCATTTAACTTAGGTCTATGATCCATTTTAAATTCATTTTTGTGAAAGGCATAAGGTCTGTGTCTAGCTCCCAATAAAGGCTTACCGTATCCACCTGGGTGGCAGGCTGCCAGCATTTCTTTTACCCCTCCAGTTCCAACTTGGAAAGACTAAATTCCTGGTGAGTGTAGCCAAGAGTCATGTCCCCAGGCTTTGGACCAGCACCTGAAAACTGAACCTCCATGTTGGTACACACAAACCCAAACTCCAGGCTAGCTCCTGCAGACCCTGGTGCCAGGCCAGCACCCACAGCCCTAGGAACCAGACCTGACTCCGAAGACATAGCTGTAGGCCCAACCCAGTGCCAGACCAGGCCCCACAGCCCCAGCCTCCAGGACAGCAACTTGGATCCAGTTACTAGGCCTTCTCCAGTGCCCATGGACCCCCAGCTCCAGGCCAGCCTCTGCTGACCCAGGACCCAGCCCTTGCCAGCATCATGCTGGCCTCAGCAGCCCCAGGTTTCAGGCTCACCCTGGTGCCAGGTTGGTGCCAACAGATCCCAGTACCAGGTCAGTCCTTACAGCCTCAGACTCCAGGCTGGCTTCTGGGGACTCAGGCTACAAGTCCATCCCAGATTTCAGATTGGCCCAGTGCCAGGAAAGCCCACATTGCCCCAGACTTTGGGCCTACCCCAGTGCTTGGTCAGCCCCTGCACACCCAGCCTCCAGGCCATCACCCATGGACTCAGCCTCCAGGGAGGCCCCTACAGCCCCATGCTCCAGCAAACTCAGGTTCCAGGCTTGCTCTAGAAGTCCCAGGGTCCAGGCCTGTCCCAGTAGACCACTGTGCTGGGCTGGGCCCTGTGAAGCCAGGCTATAGGACCATGCCTGTGGACCCAGGTTCCCAGCCAGCCCCCACAATTCCAGGACCCAGGCCCACCCCAGAGCCAGGCTGACCCATCTCTAGACAGGCTGACTGGTAAAGGGCTTTCCCTGCAGAAATCAGTCTATAAAGACTGGAATAGGGGCTTAATTCTTCAAATGTGCAGACACCAATGCATGCCCCAAAGGATAATGACAACCAGGGAAACACGACACCACTAAAGGAACAAAATAAAGCACCACTAACAAACCTTAAAGTAATGGAGATTTATAAACTGTGTGTCAAAGAAATCAGAATAATCTTAAGCTCAATGAGCTATAAGAGAATACAGACAGAAAACTAACTGAAATCAGGAAATACATGAGCAATATGAGAAATTTAGCAAAGAGAGGAAACAAAAATAACCAGAAATTCTGTAGTTAAAGAATACAACTGAGCTAGGCCGGCCCGTGGCTCACTCGGTAGAGTGCAGTGCTGAGCGTGGTGCTAACAACACCAAGCCAAGGGTTGAGATCCCCTTACCGGTCATCTTTGAAAAAAAAAAAAAAAAAAAGAATACAACTGAGCTGAAAAATTCCATACAGAGCTTCAACAGCAGACTTGATCAAGCAGAAGAAAGAATCAGTGAACTTGAGGACAGGTCATTTGAAATTACTCAGTAAGAGAAACAAAAAGAAAAAGGAAAGAAACAGAGTAAAGAAATCCTATGGGAATTATGGGATACCATCAAGCAAACCAATATATGCATATGGGGGTCTCAAGGGAGCAGAAAAAGAAAAAGGTGTAAAAGCTTATTTAATGAAATAATGATAAAAAACTTCCCAATTCTGCAGAGGGAAATGAACATCCAGATCCATAAAGCCAAAGGAACCTCAAATACATTAAATATAAAGAGATCTTTATTGAGACACATTATAATCAAACTCTCAAAAGTCACAGAGAGGGGCTGGTGGGTTAGCCCAGTGGTTAGAGTGTGGCCTGGTAACACGAAGGGTTCAGGTCCCCATAGTGGCCAGCTATAAAAACAAAAACAAAACAAAACAAGTCATGGTCAGAGAAGGCAGCAAAAGAAAAACAACTTGTCACATACTAGGAAACCTCCACAAGACTATCAATGGATATCTCAGCAGAAACCTTTTATGCCAGGAGATAGTGAGATAATATATTTAAAGTACTAAGAAAAAACCCTGCCAACCAAGAACATTACACCTAGCAAGTCTGTCCTTCAGAAATGAAGTAGAAATAAGGGCTTTGCCAGACAAACAAGCCCTGTGGTAGTTCATTACCACTAGACATGCCTTACAAGAAATACTAAAAAACTCTTCAGGCTGAAATAAAAGGACATTAAACATTCTTTTCTACCAACACTAAAACATATAAAAGCATAAAATTCACTGCTAAAAACAAGTATGTAGTCAAATTCAGAATACTCTAAGTCTGTAATGGTTATATGTAAATCACTTCTGTCTTTAGTGTAAAGGTTAAAAGACAAAATTATTAAAAATAAAAATAGCTACAATAATTTGTTAAAGGATACAGAAGGTAAAAATATGTAAATTGTGACACCAAAAACATAAAATAAGGGGAGGTGGAATAAAAGTGTAGAGTTTTTTAATGCAATTGAAGTAATAAGCTTAATAACTATAGAATTTTTATTTTTTAAACTGCATAGTAATCACAAAGCAAAAACCTATTGTAGATGCACAAAGGATAACAAAGTAAGGAATCACACCATACCACTACAGAAAATCACTTAGTCTTAAAGGGACATAGCAAGAAAGGAAGAATGGAACAAAGGATCTACTAAACAACCGGAAAATAACAAAACATCCATGTCAGCATCCATGATGACCACAGCCTACAATAGTTTAATGACATCTGTTTCTTCATTAGTGACAATTACAACTACTAATTCTAAAGAAAATGAAAGATCAAAATTTTATATTGGTAGCTTTGTTGGTGGTATTATTTTAACATTTGGAATTTTATCTGTTCTTTACATTGGATGCAAAATGTGTTATTTGAGAAGAGACATTTGGTATAGAACCACCAATGAATATGATGCTATCATTTAAGGAAATCCAAGGGCCCAGGAAAGAAGAAAGGTTGATGTAGCCCTATCAGTTAATTTTGGTTTACTATTAATTTAAAACAATATTCTCTTCTTGAAAACAGTATAAACAGGGCATGCATATATTTACATATGTAAACATTACTAATGATTACTAAAGGTAAAAATGGTCTGGTTTGGGTTTTTTTTAATAAACATTTGTAGCTTACAGGCAGTTAATGCAATTGTTATATTCACTTTCAGTAAAAACATAGTAAGACAAACAAGCCCTGCCCTGTTTTTTGTGGCATTGGCCATATAAGATCAGTAACTGGAAGACAGCATCACTGAAAAGCAGGATGCCATATGGGCATACAAATGAGGAGCTTGTCATAACACTCAGGATTTTCAGTGTATTTGTTGCTCACACAAAGAACTTCAGTACTTTTCAGAGCTGGATATATCTTAATTATTATTAATGTTACATAACAGAAATTATAGAATTGAGTAAATCAAGTCTGAAGCATATTTTAGTTTAAGAATCACATTTTATATCCTTTAAAGTGTAGTAATTGGTGTAGAAACAAAAAACACACCAAAAAAATCTTCAAATTAAACCCAAACAATGTCTGGGCTTAGCCCTGTTAGAGATCCCTTGGAGCATTGTAGAGCATGTAATTGTATCAATAATTTCTTTTGAGCTTTTAATGGTAGATGATAATTTTTATCTTCTGTGTAATTTCAGCATATAGCAATGTTTAACATGATTAAAATTTTAAAAACTTAGTTTTTAGTATTAGATAATTCTGTCATTATAAGAAAGTACCCCTAGAAGTTAAATTGTCTGCCACAGTGAGAATATTGTCACCACTAGAAATTGCTTTTATTTCATATTAACTTGTTAATTTTATTTTAAATATAGTGAATATTTTTAAGTGAATGTTTTTATAGTGAATGCTTTCAATATGTAGAAAGTTTTAATAGAGTGTAAACATACCTAACTTTAAGAAAATTACAAAACAACATTTAGAACTCTATATAGTCAAAACTATAGATTAATGCTATGTTTATAGAGCCAGGGATTGTGGGGTTCCTCCCAAGCTAGTAAATCTGCAGGATGAAAATGCTGCATTTTCATGCTTTCTATTTTACTCAAAGGTTTGGGGAAATAACATTTTTATACTAAAACAAATATTTTAGAAATAGATGTATGTATTTTGCAATAAATTCTCATAAAGTTTTTTTTTTTTCACAGCTGGCCAGTATGAGGATCTGAACCCTTGACCTCAGTGTTACAAGACCACACTCTAACCAACTGTGCTAACCAATCAGCCCTCTTATAAAGTTTTAAGAGAGGGATTTTTAAGACAGGAAATTTCCTGCTTTCTTATTTGGGTATTCCCCCAGACCACTTCACTGCTGAAGGGCAGGTACTTTCAGATGCAATGAGGAGAAAAAGCACAGTATTGTAGGGACACCAAGATTAGCCAATGTCTTTTGGAGTGTTTTCAATTTTGCAGTTTATATTCCAGCACTCAAAACGCAGGGTCAAAAATAGGTATTTAATCACACTAAATACTAAGATAATATTTCCAGCTTGGAGAGCCAAAGTAAATCATACCAATTTCTGATAGTCCAAAAATGAGCTAAGATGTCTTAAAGAACATGTACCTACATTTAATATGAATAAAATATAACTTTTGTGATCAGACTTTGGTTTGCAGAAAATGCCAAATGTCAAGAATTTTGATATAAAGAGATTATTTCTACTAACTGTGCATTATGGCTAACTGATGTAATGAATATGGATGATAAAAATTATTAAAAAAAGACTGATTGAATGTAGGTAACAAATACAGTATGGAGGAAATTTTATGAAACACGTGTTTAAATTAGTTTGAGAAGAGATAAGTTAGTTGTATGTTGCTAACTTGGCCGTAACATGTCATTCAACCACTGCTTTCATTTCTGTGCAAAATATAGTTAAGATATATTTTATAGTAATGGGACCTCTTAAATTTAACTTGCTTTGTATCCTGAATTCTTCGTATTTCAGTATTTCAAACCACTCACTGGAACTTTGTGGACAGGCCTGAAAGTTTTCTTGAGTACTTGTTTCCTTAGCATTTTGAAGATAGAAAACCAGTTGTTAAGTACTAACTGTCATTATTTGTCTTGAAAGTTTCCTCTGCTTTGGGTTTGAAATAATTTAGTTTTGTCTTTTCTTTTGTATATAAGTAGTATAATTTGTACCTTTCAAATGCTAGTACTTTTAATGCATTTTTAAGTGCAAAAATTAATGAAACAGTAAAGCAAAACAGTATTTTGCATTGTAACACATTTCCTGTGTAAATTTATCTTCCTAATTATGCTTACTTAAGAAAATGTTCAACTTTGTTTGCATTTCTTGAAAATGTATTTACCTAAAGATAAAAGCAATCCAGATGCATGTTCTACCAATCTATGATTTAAAGTTTTTTTGGATAATTCATAAAAGGAATAATTTCAATGTAGATAAAAGATAGTTGGCAATATATTATAGTGATAAGTTTGTATTTTTCAGAAAAATGTTAAAGCAAATTCCCGTTTCCTTATTATTATTATTATTATGACCAGCTTTTGGTATTTCATTGTTACCAAGATCTATTTTTAGAAGAAAATTTTGTTCTCCATCAAAGGAAAAAACAGGCTATATGATTCAGTAAATAAAATATGTGACTGTAAAATAAACAGCTTTAGTATTTAAAGTCTTACATTTAACCAGATTCAAGGGTTTATATGAATTTCATATTCCCTTGGGATATTTCAGTTTGCAATGTCTGATTTAGTCCAACTCAAATGCTCATTTAGGTAATGACCTAACTTCCTTCCCCACCTTCACTTTTTGGGGTTGCAAGGGCTCCCTCCCTTGATACCAAATATTTAAAATATCATCAGTGACCTGATGCCTGCAGATAAATATAATTGTGAGAAAAGCACTTATTGACTAAGTTTAAGTATGCTATCAAGTTAGTAGCATTGGTATTGAGAATGGTCTTAGTACCAGGATATGAAATAATCAGTCATTTTGCGGCAGAAACTTGATTATGATATATGAAAATTAATTGTATAATTACTACTATTTATTAACTTTGTATGTCAGGCACTAGACTAAATACTCTATATACATTATTTCATTTAATTTTCAGACAGCATATAAGGTAGGTGAGTATTATCTCATTTTACAGATGAGAAAATGAAGGCTTAGAGAATAACCTGCTCAAGTCTCATCGCTAGTGATTAGGTCAGGTTTTTTTTTTTGCTTTTAAACATTTCCCCCCACATACATTAAAGACCTAAACTACTAGACCACATTTCATCTAGGATTATAGCCTTGGTTTGGAAATAACCTAACACAATTTCCTCACTAGCCATAGGTCTCTACCAAGAGCAGTATATAAATTCAATGTTCAGTCAACATCTATGTACTAAATTTGGGGTGTGGAAAGCTAGTTAGGGAGAAATATCTTGTGGAAGATGTCCCCAAACAGAACCATTAGGAAATAAGGTGTTATCACTTAGCATCAGGGAAATATAAATTAAAACCATAATGAGACTCCATTTCACACCAGTTAGAATGGTTATATGGTTATTATCAGAAAGACAAAAACATAACAAATGCTGGCAAGGATGCACAGAAAGGACTGTTATACACCATTGGTGGAAATGTAAATTAGTATACCCATTATGGAAAACAGTATGGTGGTTTCTCAAAAAACTAAAAATAAAACTAGTATATGATCCAGCAATCCCACTACTGAGTATATATCCAAAGGAAAGGAAATCAGTATGTTGAAAATATGTCTGTATTCCCATGTTTATCACAGCACTATTCATTATAGCCAAGATATAAAATCAACCTAAGTGTTCACCAACAGATAAATAGATGAATAAAATGTGGTGTATATACACAATGAAATACTATGCAGCCATAAAAGAGAATGAAATCCTGTCATCCAGAGCAACATGGATGAGCCTGAAGGACATTATTTTAAGTAAAATAAGCCAGGCACAGAAAGATAAACACCACATGTTCTCACTCATATGTGAAAGCTAAAAGACTTGATCTCATAGAAAGAGAGAGTAGAATAATAGTTACCAGAGACTGAGAAGGATAGAGGAAAGTGGGGAGAGGGAGATGTTGGTTAACAGACACAAAATTACAACTAGCTAGGAGGAATAAGTTCTACTGTCCTATAGCACTGTAGGGTGATTATAGTTAACAACAATTTATTGTATATTTTTAAATAACTAGAAGAGAGGATGCTGAATGTTCCCAATACAAAAAAACTGATAAATGTTTGAGGTGATGAATATGCTAATTACCCTGATTTGATCATTACACATTGTATACATTAATTGAAATACCACACCTTAGCCCATAAATATGTACAGTTATTATGTCAGTTAAAAATAATAAAAGTTCTTAGAAAGAAAACAAGGCATTAAAAATTAATTCAAAATGGATTAAGGACTTAAATGTAAGATCTGAAACCATAAAACTCCTAGAAGAAAACATAGGGGAAAAGCTACTCAATATTTACTTTGACAACAACTTTTTTTGGCTATCACACCAAAAGCACAGGCTACAAAAGTGAAAATAGGCAAATGGATTACATCAAACTAAAAAGCTTCTGCACAGCAAAGGAAACAATAAACAAAATGAAAAGGCAAACTACAGATTGGGAGAAAATATTTACAAATCATATATCTTGTCGGGCTTTAAAAACTAACGCCACCTTAAGTGACATTACAAGTGGATTAACATGGCAGTCTAAGACGGCGCCGGGAGGAAGTAGGGTGGGAATGTCTGTGGGAACTTTGCCTTAGCCCTTATTGGCCGCACTCATGAACACTGCGTGACTGCAATAGATAGGCATTGAGACAGGAACCCTTAAGCTGATTGGAGGATGTAAAAAACCTGCCTTCTGGGCCGGCCCGGTGGCGCACTGCTACAGTGTGCGGCTTGGGAAGTGCGGAGGCGCTCCGGCCGAGGGTTCGGATCCCACATACAGACCGGCCGCTCACTGGCTGAGCGAGGTGCAGGAGCAACACTGAGGGTTGCGATCCGTTGCCGGTCAAGAAAAAAAAAAAAAAAAAAAAAAAGGCAAAAACCTGCCTTCCCCATTTGCCTTTAAAAGCAAATACTTGTGTTATAATAAACGAAACTGCTTCGACAGAACCCCCACCGCATCTGAGTGTCCTTTAAACCTGGCTGTTTGGGGCTGGCAGTGTGCTCACCTCTCTTCATGGCTCTCTTCCCCCGTCTCCTTCCAAAGGGGACAGGAGGGAAAGAGGAATCCAGGCCGTTTGCTCGCTCACCAGAAGGAACGAGGCTAGGGCTGTACGGGTCGGCCGGCGGCGGACCTGACAATATCTGATAAGGAGTTAATATCCAAAATACATAAGAAACTCATACAACTCAATAGTAAAACACCTAATAACACAATTAAAAAATGGGCAAGGGACCTGAATAGACATTTCTTGAAAGAATACACACAAATGGCAAACAGGTCTATGAAAAGGTGTTCAACATCACTAATAATCAGGAAAATGCAAATCCAAAAATACCACAATACAATATCATCATACACAGGTTAGAATGGCTGTTATTTAAAAAAAAAAAAAAAAAAGGCAGAGACTTCTAGGAAGATGAAGGACTAGAGGGGCCCAGTGCATTCCTTCCACAGAAGATTTAAACAGGTCCACTGCTACCACTGCCACAGTTGCTGGAACCATTGTCTGGTCCCAGACATCCATCACAGAACAGCTCCCCATAGAGCAGCAGTCCTGCAGGTGGCCTGTCAGTTCAGCCATGGACTCTGCAGATATGAGGGAGGGAGCTGCAACCACAGCTGCCATTGTTGATGACTTGAGTTAACCTTGCTGCTGTCAAGGACACTGCAGATGTGAGGGAGGCAGCTGCATCCACTGGTGCTGCTGCTGCACCTGCAAGGTAACCCCGCTGCTGGAGCTGCTGCCACCTCTGGCACCTCTGCTACTGACATAAGGTAACCTCACTGTTGCCAAGTACACCACAGACATGAAGGAGGTAGTTGCAGTCATGAGTGCTGCTGCTACCACCATGAGATAACTCTGCTGCCAATGCAGACACCATAGATGTGACAGAGGCTGTTGTAGCTGCTAGCACTGTTGCCACCCCTATGAGGTAATTCCGCTGCTTCTGTGGACACTACAGATGTGAGTGAGGCAGTTGCAGCCACTAGCACAGCTGTCACCTCCACAAGCTAACCCCACTGTTGTTGTGAACACCACAGACATGAGTGAGCAAAAGTGTCAAGTCTATAAGGGAGTCCCCATTAGACTAACAGCAGACTTCCCAACAGAAACTCTATAGGCTAGAAGAGAATTGGATGATATATTCAAAATACTAAAAGAAAAAAGTTCCCAGTCAATAACACTATACCCAGCAAGGCTATCCTTCAGAAATGAAGGAGAAATAGTATATTTCCCAGACAAACAAAAGCTATAAGAATTCACAACAACATGACCAGCTTGACAAGAAATCCTCAAGGGAGTCTTGCATCTGGAAACTGAAAAATGATAATGACTACTATGGATGCATAAGAAAGAACAAAACCCACTGGTAGAACAAAAATGCAAATGAGAAAGAGAAAGAAACTGTGTCCCACCACCTCCAAAAACCAACAAACACCAAAGACAAACAACAAATGGGAAAGATACAAAAGATATTTAAAACATCCAAATGAAAATCAATAAAATGCCAGAAGTAAGACAATACCTTTTAGTAACAACCTTAAATGTAAATGAATTAAATTCCCCACTCAAAAGACACAGACCAGCTGACTGGATTAAAAAGCTAGACCTAACTATATGCTGTCTATGAGAGACTCACCTCACCTGTAAGGACATACACAGAATGGAAAAAGATATACCACATAAATGGAAACCCAAAATGAGCAGGAATAGCTATTCTTATATCAGAATAAATAGACTTTAAACCAAAAACCATAAAAAGAGACAAAGAATGCCACTATATAATGAAAAAGGGATCCATCCAGCAAGAAGACATAACAATCATAAATATGTAGAAAACTATAGGCCAATACATTTGAACAGATGCAAAAATCCTCAAAAAATATTAGCAAATCGAATACAGCAACACATCAAATAAATTATACACCATGATCAAGTGGAATTCATCCTGACAATGCAAGGATGGTTCACCATATGCAAGTCAATGAATGTGATACATCAAATCAACAAAACCAAGTGCAAAAACCATATGATTATCTCAATAGATGCAGAAAAAGCATTTGACAAAATTCAACACCCCTTCATGATAGACTCAGCAAATTAGGTATAGAAGGAAAGTATCTCAACACAATAAAAGCCATCTATGACAAGCCCACCTCCAATATCATCCAGAAAAGATAATAACTCAGAGTTGATAAATGATTTCAGTATAGTTTCAGGGTACAAAATTGACACACAAAAATCAGAGGAATTTTTATAATCCAATGAATTAGCAGAAAAAGAAGTCAATAAAGCTGACCCATTTACAATAGTCACCCTAAAATAAAATACCCAAGAATCGATTTAACCAAGGAGGTGAAAGAACTGACAACAAAGTACTGTCGAAAGAAATTAAAGAAGACAAAAAGATGGAAAGACATTCCATGCTCTTGAATTGGAAGAATTAACATTGTGAAAATGTCCATACTAGCCAAAGTAATCTACAGATTCAATGCAATCCCATCAAAATACCAATGACATTCTTCACAGAAATAGAAAAAACAATCCTAGCATTCATATGGAAGAACAAAAGACTACAAATAACCAAAGCAATCCTAAACAAAAAAATAAAGCTGAAGGTATAACACTACCTGACTTCAAACTATACTACAAAGCTATTGTAACCAAAACAGCATAGTATGGCATAAAAACAAACACTCAGACCAATGGAACAGAATAGAGAACCCAGAAATCAACCCACATACTTACAGACAACTGATTTTTGATGAAAGCAACAAGAACATCTATTGGGGAAAAGCTGCCTCTTCAATAAATGGTACTTTATCATGGCTCTATTCACAGTAGCCAAGATTTGGAACCAACCTAAATGTCCATCAACGGATGATTGAATAAAGAAAATGTGGTGTGTATATATACACATATATACATATACACAATGGAATACTACTCTGCCACAAAAGAGAATGAAATACTGCGATTCACAGCAACATGGATGAACTCAGAGAAAATCATGTTAAGTGAAATAAGCCAGGCACAGAAACAGAAATACCACATGTCTTCACTCATTAATAGGACTAATAAGTAAACAAATACATTAATAAGTATTAATAATACTTAATAAGTAAACAAATACATTTTTAAAAGTAAGGAAGAAAGATACAACAATCACAATAATGCACTGAACTTTTTTTTTTTTTTTCCCTTTTTGTCTTTTTTCGTGTCCGGCAACGGATCGCAACCCTCAGTGTCGCACCCGCACCGGACCGGGACCGGCAACGGGATCACAACCCTCGGTGTCGCGCCTGCACCTCGCTCAGCCAGTGAGCGGGAACCGGTCTGTATGTGGGATCCGAACCCTCGGTGGGAGCGCCGCCGCACTCCCAAGCGGCGCACTGTAGCAGTGCGCCACCGGGCCGGCCCTAATGCACTGAACTTTTAAAAGGAGAGAACAGAACTGAGCTTACTAGAGGGGGAAAGGGGGAGGGGAGTAAGATAGGAATTGGTAAAGGGACATGTAAAAGCATTACATTGTTTAATGTTGAATATACTAATTATCCTGATTAGAGCCTCACATATTACACACAGGTTTTTTTTTTCACTGTTATAATAACTTTATCTTGCATTTTACAGAAGTCTATGAATGATTTTAAAAAAGCACCTCCTTACCCCATATCACATTTCTCTGACAGTTGTTAAAGGATTTCAGACCAACCAACCACCCAACCACTCGCCAAAGAACTGGCAGCTTTTCTTTTTTTAACCTTATTTTTAGTACAATGGTATATCCATTCTGATGGTAGACCTGTCCAGCCAAATGTCCACAACACACTTTGCAAAATCAGTGGTGATTAGCAAATTAGTTAGCTTTGCCATGGAGCTGTGCCCATTTGCCCATGACAGCCTGGAAGCTGGTTTTGATACTGGCAACAGAGCATTGAGAATGACAAGTTTCACACTGTAAGAAATAGAGTCGGGTGTCCTTCTGCAGGATTGTGTCCAGTGATCAGCATGTATGACAAGTGATGTATTCCTTGATATATCTTCTCAAAACATTTTCTATCTGTTTCTGTTGGAATCTTCCTTTGATTACTAGTTGGTTATTACCATCTATAGAACCACTTGTACCCAATTCAGCCAATAAAAACGCAAGGAGATGTTTGGGCTGATGATGTAATAGTTTACAGATGTCTGTAAAGGTGACAGAAGAAGTTTTCTTGGTTCCTACTTGGACGACCTGTGGAAGTTTCATAACAAATTTCCTTTTCTCTCCAGCAACCGAATCTGGATTTTTTTTCCCTTATGATGTTGAACACTCGATTCAGTAGCTCCTCATATGTGTAGTCTCTTTCTGAGCCTGCCCAAGCAGGGCCTGTCTGGTTACTGAATGAGATACCATCATCTTTTTTGCTGTCTTCATCTTCTAAAGCTTCATCTTTCTCTAGTATTTCATCCTCATCTGGGAACTTGACATTCTTCTTTTTCTTCTTTTCATTGCCAAGCATAATGTCAAGGTCATCCTCTGGTTTGGCTGATTCCTGAACATCACTTTCAATCTTGAGATCCTTTACGCCTTCTTCAGCTTCATCAATATCAAATATCTTTTTTGTTTTTTGAGAAACACCCTCACACATCCAAGGCCAAAGGATGGACATGGAGACACGAGGTACAGTGAAGCGAGACTTTAATTACGGCCTTGCAAGTTTCAAGGGTCTGACAGGCAGGCACATGGTAAAGGGCTGTAACAAGCAATTTATTTCCTAGTGCGCAAATCCCTGCCCCCGCCTCCTCATTGTCTGACAGTACTATGGGGTACACAATCTTCCCACAAGACGTATAGAAGTACCCCAATTTACTACCCTTTTGTAGGAAATTTCTTTGTCTGAGGGCTCAAGACTAGCCAATGAAAAAGGCTCACCCAAAACCTGTGAAAGGAGAAACATTAGGAAACGAAGAGAACAATAAAGGGCTATTAACTGATTACCATCTCAAGGACAACTTTATCCATTTGAGGTAAACAATTAAGGGCTGGTAACTCATTACCATCTCAAGGACAACTTTATCTACTCAGAGACCCCCCAGGAATGGGCTGGACCAGTCAGACAACTTTCAGGCTGGGCCTGAATTACTTCTGAAAATGAATCACTTGGATTATTTTCTTACTTTTTTTCCTTCTTTTTCTTTTGATTAAAGAAGTTCAAGTCATCTAGATCATCAGAAGCATCTTTTTCCCTACTGTCCTCTTCATCAGCTTCCACGTCTTTGTCCTCAGTTGTCTCTGGCTCTGCTTCCTTTCTTTCTGAGGCCTGGGTTTCTTCTGTCTGGGTACCCCCTTCCTCATCTAAGATAAAGGGTTTCTTTTTCTTCTTGCTCATAGTAGGATCAAAAATCATCTTGTCCCCAGACATGGCTGTCGCTCAAGTGGGCTCAGCATGGATGGGAAGTCAGACGGGTCAGCCCCCAGGCCCCGGAGGCAGCGCTGCTCTTGCCAATACCTCTCCCACCTACACACAGGTATTGATATTTAACTCTGTACCCCACAGATACATACAATCAACTATGTTACAGTAAAAAAATTTTTTAAATTAAAAACAAGAAATCAAAAGTATTTATTCAATAATACACAACATTCATACTGTCAATGTAATGGAATCCAATGGAAAAAGACCTTTAAAAATATTTAGAAATATATATATATTGGGCCGAGCCTGTGGCGCACTCGGGAGAGTGCAGCACTGGGAGCACAGCAGCGCTCCCGTAGCGGATTCGGGTCCTATATAGGGATGACTGGTGCGCTCACAGCGCTCACTGGCTGAGCACGGTGCGGCTGGTCTCAAAAAGGACCAAAAAAAAAAAAAAAAGAAATATATATATATTATATATATATAGTTACAAAAGGTGAGATACAATAATTAGCATTTGTGGAGAATTGGTCAATCTCACTATTAAATAAAAATTTTAAAGCCGGGCCGGCCCGGTGGCGCACTGGAGAGTGCGCTGTTTGGGAGCGCAGCGGTGCTCCTGCCGAGGGTTCGGATCCCATGTGGAGACTGGTTCCTGCTCACTGGCTGAGCGCGGTGTGGACACGACACCGAGGGTTGCAAATCCATTACCAGTCAGTAAAAAAAAGACAAAAAGGAAAAAAAAAATTTTAAAGCCACAAGATGTCATTTTTTGCTGATGAAATGGCAAAGATATTTAAATATTATAATTCCCAATGCTTTCATAGGTGCAAAGAAATGGATTTCTCTTGCATTCAGTACTAATGAAAATTGAAAATGGTACAAACTCAGATGGCCAGTTAGCCATCCTTTGTTACTAACACCAAGGTCAAGTGTTCAGATCCCTATACCAGCTAGCCACCAAAAAAGAAAAAAGGAAAGAAAGAAAATGGTACAAATTTCCCAGAGGGTAATTTGGTAACATCTTAACTAAAAGTTTTTTTTTCTTTTTCCTTTTTGTCTTTTTTCGTGACCGGCAACGGATTGCAACCCTCAGTGTCGTGCCCGTACCGGACCAGGACCGGCAACGGGATCGCAACCCTCGTCATTGCTCCCGCCCCTCGCTCAGCCAGTGAGCAGCCGGTCTGCATGTGGGATCTGAACCCTCGGCGGGATCGCTGCCACGCTTCCCAAGAGGCGCACTGTAGCAGTGCGCCACCGGGCCGGCCCTTAACTAAAAGTTTTGACACATGCATAATTTTGATTTTGATTTAGCCTTTTGACATTTAAATATTTATCTGAAGAAAATAATTGGAGATCAAGATGTGCACAAAGATGTATACAGGGATGGTTCTCATGAAATTATTATAATGATGAAAAATAGGAAACAATCTAAATCTCTAGTAACTGCGGAGTTGATAAAAACAAATTGTGGTATATGACCTCATCATAATTAAACTATATAGAGTCATGCAAAATCATGTTTTAATGCCCCAGCCCATCGTCCCATTACTGATTTTTATATCCACATCCCATCATGTCAATAGCAAGCTGTTATTAAGTGTTTTGTGTCTAAGGCAGGTTTAGGACATTAATAACTGTGTAAATGACTTTTAGGAGACTATTTTGCGATATTAGAAAACTTTCATGTCGTTGTTAAATCAAAACTTCATATAATGATGTATACAATATGATTCTGCTTTTGTAAGAAGCAAAATGTAGGTGCACATGATTGTGTGTGTGAGTATACAGGCATACTCATAGAAAGAAAGACTGGGAGAACTATTACATTAGTGGCTATTTTTGAGAAATGAGATTATAGGTGATTTTTTTCCTTCCTTTTTGGACTTTTCTGTATTTTTCAGATTTTCTAAAATGAATATTATTATTAATCAGAGGAAAAAAAGAATATATATTATTTATAAACCAGTAAAATCTCTTCTTTAACTATAAAAAAAAAGACAAGTATTGGCAAGAATGTGGAGAAAAGGGAACCCTGTGCCCTGTGGGAATTTAAATTGGTACGATCATTATGGAAAACAGTATGGAAGTTGCTTTAAATATTAAAAAGAGAGATACATATGATCCAGCAATCCCTCTTCTGGCCACATACCCAAAGGAAATTAACTCAGTACCTAGAAGAGATATTCGTACTCCCATGTTCACTGCAGCATTATTTACAATAGATAAGATATGGTATCAACCTAGGTGTCTGTTGATGGATAAATGGATAAAGAAAATGTATATATATATTATACATTTACATACAATATATGAGTATTATTTAGTCTTAAAGAAGAAGGAGATACTGCCATTTGTGACAACATGCATGAACCTGGAGGACATTATGCTAAGTGAAATAAACTAGACACAGAAAGAAAAATACTGTATGATATCCCTTACATGTGGATTCTTAAAAAAAAAAAAAAAGGTCAAATACATAGAAACAGAGAGTAGAATGGTAGAACCGTGTTTACCGGAGTGGAGAGAAGGGGGAAATAAGGAGATATAATGTACAGCCAGAGGACTATAGTTGATAATACTGTATTGTCTATTGACAATTTGCTAAGAAAGGAGCTTTTAGGTTCTCTTATCATAAAAAAAGGTAACTATGGAAGATGATTTATATGTTAAATTGCTTACTTGTAGTAATTATTTTACTATGAATATGTATATCAAAACATCATGTTGTACATCTTATATAATAAAAAGGAAATTTAAAAGGAAAGGACAAAATGTTAAATCTTACTTGGAAATAAAATAAAAATATCCCTTTTGCTTAAAAAAAAAAAAAAAAAAAAAAAGGTGTTCATCTGTGAAGTGCTTGAGTACCAAAAACCTGTAACAGCCTGAAATAGCACATACTATTAATAAGGATGTGGATTAGGTAATGAGAATCTTGTAGCTGGACATGGAAAATTATTTTTGAATACTGTATTTAAATCATTATTATTGGTATAATTGGGAAAATGAAAAAATCTAATTCCCTTTTTAAAAAGGATTATTTTAGGGCCGGCCCTGTGGCGCACTCGGGAGAGTGCGGCGCTGGGAGTGCAGCGACGCTCCCGCTGCGGGTTTGGATCCTGTGTGGGGATGGCCGGTGCGCTCACTGGCTGAGCGCAGTGTGGATGACGCCACACCAAGGGTTGCGATCTCCTTACCGGTCACGAGAAAAGACAAAAAAAAAAAAATATATATATATATATATATAAAATAAAATAAAAAGGATTATTTTATTGTGGTAAGAACTGTGAAAGTTGCAGATACCAGGTTGAAATCATTCTTGCCAGACCCAAACAAATTTGAGCTGAGAAAGAACAAAGGAGGAGGGCTCATGCTCGCATGTCTGAGATAAGAACTATCTTAACGACTTTCTAAAATAACTTTACAGGAAGTTCCTTTATGTCCTTCATGTAACTCATGCATTTCATGACCTACGTTTTGCACATAAGCATATACTGCTATGATCAGGTTTATCACTAGACATTTTTTAGGACTGCAGCAATTCAGAAAAGATGATTTCAAAAGAACACCTGTCTAGCAACAACATCTCTGCCAACAAACTGATGTCAACTTTGGCTTTGAGCCTTCAGAATCAGTAAAATCTCTGTTTCCAAAGCAGCTTATGTAAACTTCTTTTTTTGCCAAATAAAAGGTTCCCCTTACCCTCCCCTCTTTGGGTGCACCTTTGACTTGCCATAGCTGTACATCCTGGGTTATAATCCTTTTCGTTTACTCCAGAATAAATTCATTATATTAGGAGATATTTTTCTCTGATGTCTTCTTTTTAGGTTGACATAATCTGATGTCAGAAGTAGCCCTGAAGCAAGATTTCCTTTGGAGGAAATCAGCAACTTTTGGAACCAGGTGAGTTACCCACTATTGAGCTCATTGTGCTCTCTTCTTCCACAGGTTGCCTTTTTCTTTCTTTTTTTTTAAAGATGACTGGTAAGGGGACCTTAACCCTTGACTTGGTGTTGTCAGCACCACGCTTACCCAGTGAGCAAACCGGCCATCCCTATATGGGATCCGAACCCGTGGCCTTGGTGTTATCAGCACCACACTCTCCCGAGTGAGCCACAGGCCAGCCCGGGTTGCCTTTTTCTACACAGGGAAATTTTCTCTTAGCTCTAGCTTCCTCTCTTTGGTAGCACCTCCCTGCTGACTTTGTTTGGGATATAGTTTGGTTAAGACTGCCTTAATAAAAGATCTTACATTTTTCTGGCAAATACTTTCTGGTACAAAGACAGTTCATCTTTCTGGTCTTGGTGAGTATTTTCTACTCTCAGTTTTTTTTCTGAGTTGTTTGCATATGCTTATACTTTTGCTTGTTGATTGGCTTTTCTTCTCTGTTTCTGAACATCTTTTGATATTAATAAGATACAGAATGGGATCCCAAAATTTCAAAGCATCCAAAAATGGTTTTCCTTCTGGGATCCCGATTGGCAATATGTTCAAAAACTGTGGTCCCTTCTCATGCACATTTTTAAATCAATTGGACAGAGTACAAAAAAAAACTAATTTAGATCTTCATTGGCCATTATGGGGGTCTTTTGAGTTCTCCAGCCTTGTCTTTCTGAAGGCTAAATTAGAAGACTGTGGTCCTAAAATTAAACAATCTGAGTGGGAAGTATACTTTGATTGGTACCTCAAAGTCTCTAAGTACATTCAGAATTCAAAAATTGCCTTTCTGCAAGATACTATCTCAAAATTAACTGAGACAAACAGTTAAGGAAGAAACAATAAGTCCATAGAGGCCTAGACTCTTCTCTCTAGAGCATACTTCCCCTTCTGTTTCCTTCCCCCCTCCTCTCTATCTTTGGCTGAATTTACCTTTCCCTCTGGATTCCTCAGCTCTACATACCCCTGAACCTGAACGTGTTGAAACCTGTCCCTTTAAAGTAAAGCTCACTGATGATTCCTGTAAGCCCCAAATCTGCTTTTATCCTTGGAGCAAGGCTGAAGTTTGAGGCATTGCCAGGAAATCCCCAAAGGTCACTAAAGATCCTTGCCAATTTGCTGATGAATTTAACATAGTTATTCAAGCTTACCAGCCTGGGTTTTCTGACCTATACCAGTTGGTTTACATGCTTGTTGGTGAAGGCCAGGCCCAACACTGGATGGCTAAAGTTTGTTGGAATAACCCTGAGGAGGACCTAGGTGAACAGTCCCCCAAGGACCGTGACAGGGTCTGAGGAATGGCAAACAAACAAAAAAAACTCCACAAAGCTATTCTTTAGGCTTTTCCTAAATCCTTAGACTGAAATAAAATCCAAGCCTGTACCCAAGAACCTAATGAGCCAGTTTACAACTATTTCAGTTGTCTCTAGCTTGTATTTAAAGAGAATTTGGAATTACCTAAAGATGTTGATTATACTCAAATGGCCTTTAATTATGAATGGACTTTAATTGTAAATGGGCTTTAATTGTGAATGGCCTTTCTCAAGAACTTTCCCAGCTTGTCAAAAGAGCCCACATGGAATAGGAAACTATGACCACTTTAGATCTACTTAATTTGGCAAATCAACTTGCTTGCAACCTTGAGGATACTAATAAAAAGAAAACCACCAAAATTCTTAATCTCCAATTACAACAGATGGAGACTCCCAGACATAATGCTAAACAGAAACTTTCTGGGCTCTGCCATGACTGTAAAAAACCAGGCCACTGGAAAAAAAGATTGCTGTAACTGAAAAATGGCTATGCAATCTTTTCCTCAACTTCCTTTACCCTCACCAGAGAACTATTCACAACAAAGGGGCTCTGAGGACTTACAGGAGATTTTCCCAGTTCTCCACTTAATAATCTGAGTGAAACAAACCTTCAAATTAGGAATGAGTCCTTAGCTTTGCTCATAGATACTGGAGCAACATTACCAATCCTTAACTCCTCCAGCCTTAATCAGTCCCTGCCTCGGAGTAATAAAAAAGTACAAATGGTGGGAGTTTCAAAGAAATCTTTAAGTGCTTTTGTTTCCCAGCCCATTCCTTTCTGCCTTGGCCGTCTCCAGGACTCCCCAGCCTTTTTTGCTTGTTACTTCTACCCCGTCCACCTCCTTGGGCATGATTTTCTAAAAAAAATACAATGCTAGAATTTCTTTTTACAAAAAGGGGGAAATAATTTTAGAATTGAAAAACCAAATTGTGCTGAGTTGACCTTGGAGTTCCCTGAATTCCCAAATTCTCTAATTTGTTATGCTATTCCCTGTTCAGAGAACAGAAATAATGCTACCTCTTCACTGCTAAATCAAAAACCTGCCTCTTTATGGGCAAAATTATCCACTGATATTAGCAAAATGTGTAGTGCACCTCCTATTAAAATCCCAATTAATCATTCAAAACCCCGCCTAATGTTAAATAATATCAACTAAGCCAGATGGCATTACAAGGTATTAAACCTAATATAGAAAAATACAGAAAACAGGACCTTATTATTCTATGTACTAGCCCTTGTAATACCCAGATCCTACTTATTTTTTTTTTTTGTCTTTTTCGTGACCGGTAAGGGGATCGCAACCCTTGGTGTGGTGTCACCCGCACTGCGCTCAGCCAGTGAGCGCACCGGCCATTCCTATATAGGATCCGAACCCGTGGCCGGAGCGTCGCTGCACTCCCAGTGCTGCACTCTCCTGAGCGCGCCACGGGGTTGGCCCCCAGATCCTACTTATTAAAAAAAAAAAAAAAACTATGGGTGGAGGAGGTTTGTTCAAGACTCAGAGAAATTACTCATATTGTTGTCTCATGGCGTCCAGGGATTTCAAACACGCATACCTGTGGAATATACTAAAAAGCATATGTACTTCACAGGGCCTGGTTTTCCAAAGCCTTGCAGTTTCAAATATTGACCTTGCAAAGGACTGGAAATTTCCCTCAGGCTATAAGTCTATGTTGCAAGATAAGGGTTGTGGCACAGCAGGTTGCTGGCTCAAAGACAGACTAGTTACTGATTGTTGTGTAAAGATATTGAGAAATTGCTATAGGAAGGAATGTTTGCTAAGATCAAACTATTGTTGATAGGACCACTTAATTGCCTTACTGGAATGTCATCTGGCTTGTTTCACTGAAAGTTACCAGCCTATACTGTTAAACTATAACCCCACCTTTGTTCTCTTCCTGTAACTTCCTGGTCTGAAAAATAAATGCAGGAAGAGAACCCCAATTTGGTGTTAATTTCCCAAATGGAAGGGTTGGCTCTTGCTTGAGCATTCCCAGGGAAGTTAACGACTTCAGGGCCTCTCACTGCTCAGAAGAGATGGGCTTTGAGTAATCCTTTCATCTCCATCACCCAGGGGAAGAGGGGTGACAAATCCATGGGGGGTGAAGCAACACAAAGCAACACATAGCTTATTAAACTCAATACCCACTGATAGCAGATTTTTCACAGTCATTAATCTGTGTAGCACATTCTTCAGTATTCCAGTGGATCAAGCTGGCCAATTTCTTTTTGCCTTTACCTGGGAAGGCCAACAATTCACCCAGACAGTAATGCTCCAGTGTTTTACTGAAATCTTTTCTGATTTTTCTCAGATACTAAAGACAGACTTGGAGGATGTGGTTTTCCTCAAGGCTCCACTTTGCTACAATTTGTAAATGACCTTCTTCTTTGCTCTTCTTCACAGGTAGCCTGTGAAAAAGACAGTCTACATCTGGTAAAGCAACTGGCTGCTAAAGGTGATAAAAAGTCTCTAAAGAAAACCTGTAGTTAATAAAAACTCAGGTAAAATATTTAGGCTATCTAATTTCAGAAAATGGGTTACTTTTAGACCCAGACCAGATTCAAGGCATTTTGCAATTTTGTAAGCCAAAAAAAACAAATGCCAACTTGTGGATTTCTTCGACTTACCAGTTACTGTTGTAACTAGGTCTCTAACTTTTCTTTTCTGGTCAAATCCTGAAATGCTTTACTTAAAGTTACCAGACCTGACCCCATTATTTGGACAGAATCTGAAGAGCTAGTTTTTAAAAAACTAAAAGAGAAATTGGTAAATCCTTCTGCTCCAGGTCATCTTAATTAAAAACTCTTTTTGTCCTCATTGCATACAAAAAGAAAGGAAATGGTTCAGGGGGCTTAACCCTAAGGCATGGAGGCTAACATTGTCCTCTAGAATACTATAGTCAACAGTCAGGTCCCCTCACTCATGGATTCCTTCTTTGCCTAAAGGCAGTCCTTGCTGCAGCCCTGTTAGTCAAGGCAACTGAGGAGATAGTCATGGGATCCCCCAACTGTATTTGTGCCTCATGCTGTGGAAGCTCTTTTAAACTCACATCACACTCAGCATCTTTCTGCCAGTTGACACTTCCTATGAGCTTCTCCTACTTGCTGCTCCTCAAATCACTTTCTCATGCTGCAATAACCTCAACCCTGCAACTCTCCTTCCCTCTCCTTCAGACAGGAGACCACATGACTGCCTAACTCTGACAGACCACCTTTTAACTCATTGGAAGGATCTGCAAGAGACTCCCCTGGACCATGCTGAGTTGTCCTGGTTTACAGATAGTTCATATTTAAAGTATGACATTGGCAAACATTGTAAAGACTATGCAGTTACCACCTCTTCTGAGACTATGGAAGCAGCTCCTTTGCCTTTGGCCACTTCAGATGTGAAGGCAAAGCTATTTGCCCTCACTTGAACTGTGGAAGTAGAGATAACCCCCAACCTTTTTGGTAAACAATACCAGATACTTAGGACCTTCTATTATTACGTGCTTAAGACCTTCCATCGCCAGAAGATTAGGACTTTCTGCTGCCAGGGGGAATGGACTTTCCAAAGAGCCCAAAGTTCACCCTGTCCCAGGAAGGGAGTATGCTCACCTGATTGCAGGAACAGCATGACACCTTATCTTTGGACACCAAGGGAGGAAAGACGGGGGGTGGACTGTTGGTCAATACCTGTCTTTCCTTTGCCCACCAAAAGCTAAAAGCCCAATGGTTTTAAAAATTGCTTAAAGTGGCCAATAAACGGCATAAAACCCAGCCTGTTACCAAAGCCTGCCTACAAAACTGTATAAAAGATGCTTGAGTTAAGAGCTCAGGGCGGCTCCTGTCCTGAAAACGGGGTGACCTCCAGCATGCCAGAAATAAAAACCTCTTGCTTTTGCATCGATCTCTGTGCCTCCTGGTCTTTGCGAGATGAGCCTTCCCATCAAGTAAGAATTGTGCTTTTGGCCCGGTCTTACACTTTCTTCTCCCTTTCTCTCTCTCTCTATTTTCTGATGTATTTCTATGGCCTTGTAAATATTTTTAGAGTACGTATTTTGCTGATAAATGAACAGTTTTATTTATATGAAAATGTCTTTGTTTTACCTTTATTCTTGAAAGATAGGTTTGCCAGCCCCAAATTTCTAGTTTGTCTTTGGTTTTCCCTCAGTTCTTTGATGGTGATGTCTCTTCTGGCTGACGGGGAGAACCAGCTACATTCTAGCCCAGTTGTTTTTAGTTCAGATGATTTGTGTTTCTTCTGTGGCTACTTTTAAGTGACCTCCAACATGCCAGAAATAAAAACCTCTTGCTTTTGCATCGATCTCTGCCTCCTGGTCTTTGTGAGATGAGCCTTCCCATCAAGTAAGATTTGTGCTTTTGGGCTCGTCTTACGGAACCTGTCTCCTTGCTAGGGGAAAAATTTAATGTTTATTCAAACAGTTGGTATGCTTTGGGAGTTGCTCATGATTTCGGAATGTTGTGAAATCAAAGGTTTTTTCACTTCCAATGGAGACAAAATAAAGAATGGGTCATGTATGAAATGATTAATAGATGCAATACAGCTGCTGTAGCCATTAACAAAATCCCTGGCCATTTAAAGCTAGAGGAAATCACCTTGCTGATAACGCAGCAAAGAATGCTGCCCTTAAAGTTCCTACTGATTAAATCTCCATCATGGCTCATCTAGAAAAGATTCCAAAATATGATCTTAAAACAATTACTAAAGATGCACGAAAGTGGGCTCTGTTGGGGACCTATAGCCCCACACCCCTTCTTGTATGTTGGGGACCTATAGCCCCACACCCCTTCTTGTGTGACCAGGCCTATGTGACAATCTGCTTATGTCAGATGTCTGTGCTTATGGGATATCTGCCTCATAATCTGTGCCTGGGACGCTATGCTCCTGGCTATGCAAGTCTACTCAAGAGTGACCTCTTATCTCCTTCCAAGTTTCTGCTTTCTTGTAAAGATTGGGGGCTTCTTTGCATCAGAGATTTTCTGACTTTGTTTCTTCTCAAGATCTTATCGTATTCCTGCATTCCTAACTCCTTACAATATGCCTGCTTTTT
>NW_007727798.1:311416-314844 GCF_000696425.1 Galeopterus variegatus
TATTCCTGCATTCCTAACTCCTTACAATATGCCTGCTTTTTCCTATATAAGATGTAACCTAAGAATCAATAAACGAGACTTGATCAGAATACTGTCTTGTCTCCCATCTCTCGCGTCTCTTGCTTCCATCCAATTCCCACTCCCCCCTCCAGGGTCTGCGTTGAATATCCCGCGGGTCGGAACAGGGCTCCGGAATTTGAAACACAAATTTGGAAAACTAGCAGCTCCTGGTTAAATGACAAAGAGGAACTCTGGTTTGGGCCAAATAAAAAGCCTGTCCTGCCAGACTCCATGAGATTTCTGTTGTTAACTACTGTACATAATATAAGCCATTGGGCTGCAGAAAAGACATTGAGTTTCACATTTATGAAATAATTCTGATGGAGTAACATAAATAAAACTGTCAAAACTGCTTATCTGGCCTAGCTCACCTCTCCTAAATTCAATCCTGGAAAGCAAGTGTGCACAGCCTCTGGCCATTTTCACACCTACCTAATGGGTCATTTGTGGTTTGGCAGATGGATTTGATCCAGTTACCTCTCTCACATGGACACAAGTATGTTTTAGTTATGGTCTCTATATTCTCCTATCGGTTTGAAGCATTCCTCTGCAGACAAGCCACTGCCTTAGCAGTGACTACCCATACTATTAGAGAAAATAATCCCTACATGGGGTACCCCCATTGAGCTTCACAGTGGCTGAGGAACCCATTTTACCGGCCAAGTTATAAAACAAGTGCGTGCTATCTGGCCAATCCTGCAACACTTTTACTGTGCTTATCATTCCCAGTCCTCTGGACTAATCGAACATACAGTCTTACTCTTCAGACCCAATTGAAAGCTGGCCGGTTAGCTCAGTTGGTTAGGGTTTGATGGTGTTATGGCCAATATCTGATGGTTAAAAGAAATTTGCCCACGAGAACCGGGTGATAGGAAAAGGAAAAGAGTTTATTTCTGGCAGCCAGGGCTACGCAGGCCAATCGAGGAGCGCAGCCCCGAGTTGAAGCCTCTCGCGGCTTTTATTTTTAGCTAGGAGGGAATTTTTCACACCTGACACACTCTAGCCAATGCAAGCAAGCCAGCGGTACATAAGCTAATTTTGTGGTTAGCCCTGTAGCCCCTTCCCACCCTGGATTCCCCATTTATTTTAGCAAGCGATTTGTACAGAAGCAGAATGCATATGTTAAGGTCAGTAGGGGTTGGGGCATCCCTTAACATTCCCTCCTGTTGTTGTAGCTGTAGCAAGTCATTGCTATCTTAGGGGTGGAATTGTCCTTTTTCATCTAAGGGAAGTTGGTCATATTGGGATCTAAGTACCAACAGTTTGACGGATGTTATTTGTTCTCTTATGTGGTTAAGTTGGCTAGCAAAGGAAGCACTGTCAGTTTTGGGGCTCTTGCACTTATGCACATCCAGCAACCTTGGGCAAATGATGAGAAGCTGGATTGAGACTTATTTAATAAGTTCCAAGTTTCATTTATAAAAGTTTGGACCCGTTAAATGGGTTCTTATCTAGCTCTATAGCTGTAATAACCTGTATACTTGGGTTCTCATATAGCTCTATAGCTGTAATGGTTAGATTCAAAGGCGAGTATGGGAAGGGCTGGACTCGTATTTGGTCCACAGGAAGCCGCACGGGGTCTACAATAATGGTGGTCTCTCCCATGGTAACCTTATATTGTGTGTGGGGGGGGTTGGAGACACACATAGCACCCTCTTTATTTAGGCTGCTTTGGCCCAAGTAAGGTGTCCCAGAACCAAATGCAGTTTTGGAATTTATGCTGACTAACTGGTGGTGGGGCGGATCGGTGCAGTCATATGTGACATGAACGCATGTGGGGCTAACATAAGAAACGGCTTTTTCACCTTTTTCACCACAAGTTTTCTTGCAGCCCCCAAGTCTTTTTCGGACGGGCCTCCTAGAGAATTTTTTATGCACAAGACTAAGATAAGGAGTTGAATTTTAAAAAGCATGTTAAAGTCTCTTTAGTCTTATCTTAGTTGGGCCGTCTGTGGTCTGGACGGTCCAGCAGTCGGTGTTGGGTTTTGAGTTCGGTGCCGGTTTGACGTGAGTCCAATGTATCCAAGCGTCCTTTCCAGCAACCTTTACGGCTGTGGGCGTGCTGGGGATCACCGGGTATGGTCCAGTCCAGCGGGGCTGGAGGGACGAGGCAGTTAACTTCTTTATGTACACCAAGTCCCCAGGTTGAGGGATGGGTCCAGGTGGCTCCTGCTTTGGAAGGGAAGCGTTAGCATTTAGTTTGTTTCTGATTTGTGAACAAATCTTTTGTAGGGTTAGAAGTTCCCCCAAAATAGGGGCAGGCAGCTTTTGGGGGTCAGCCTCCGTTGGCACCCTGGGTAATAGGGGCAGGGGGAGACTGAGAAGAATTTCTTAAGGTGTGTATCCCTGTTTATATGGGGAATTTCGTACCCTTAATAGTGCAAAGGGAAGGAGGTCTACCCAGTTTTCACCAGTTTCTAAATGAAGCTTGGTCAAGGTTTCTTTTAAAGTTCTGTTCATGCGCTCAATCTGTCCTGAACTTTGAGGGCGGTAGGCGCAATGTAACTTCCATTCTCTTCCCAAGCATCTGGCCAACTGTTGGGATATTTGTGCCATAAAGGCAGGTCCATTATCTGACCCGAGGGTTACGGGTAGCCCAAACCGGAGTAAAATTTCATTGATTAATTTTTTTACTACTGTACAGGCTGTTTTAGACTTGGTAGGAAACGCCTCGACCCATCCAGAATACGTATCTACTAATACAAGCAGGTATCTGTATCCATACCTTCCAGGCATAACTTCAGTGAAATCAACTTCCCAATATTCTCCTGGAGTATTACCTGTTTGTCGAACTCCAGACCATCGATGAGTGACCTGTTTAGAGTTTACTTGAGTACATGCAAGGCATTGATTAGTTAATGATTCAACAATTTTTGATGTGTTATTAAAATTAAATGATTGTCTAATTAATTCTAATAGCTTTGTTTTCTCTAAGTGGGTGGCTTGGTGAATTTCATGAGCCAAGCATTGACCCATTTTTTTCTGGTAGCCATATGGCTTTGTCCTTTGATTCATACCACCCAGTGGTTATGTTTTTTTGGTATCCCGATGTTTCAGCCTTTTTTTCGTCTTCTGGAGAGTACTCAGGTTTTAGTGGCAAATGAAGTTATGGTAGCAAAGGTGCTATGATTGATGTCCCGGCTGGTTGTAGTGCCACTGTTTTAGCAGTCTTATCAGTGAAGTTATTTCCTTGAGTTTCTACAGTTGTTCCCTTTTGGTGTGCCTTGCAATGAATAACTGCAACCTTGGTTGGAAGCCAAATAGCTTCTAATAGTGCAAGAATTCCGGGAACATTTTTAATTGTCTTTCCTTCTGAAGTGAGTAACCCTCTTTCTTTGTAGAGGGCCCCATGTACATGTACATGTACA
>NW_007727798.1:315805-338015 GCF_000696425.1 Galeopterus variegatus
TAAGCATGTGGGCCAGCCGGTGGCCACTGGGTCCAGCTTGTGTGGCAGGTAAGCCACCGGTCATTTCCATGGCCCTAGATCTTGGGTTAGCTCCCCCTTTGCGATGCCCTTGTTTTCGGCCACAAATAAGGTAAAAGGCTTTTCTAGATTGGGCAGTGCCAGGGCTGGGGCCTGCGTAAGAGCGGCCTTTATGTTGTTGAATGCCAATTGGAGTCTCAGTCCAAGTAATTTGATCCCCTGGTCCCTTAGTAGCCTCATAGAGGGGCTGGGCCATTTCAGCAAAGTTGAGAATCCATAAGCGACAGTATCCTGCGGCTCCTAGAAATTCTCGAATTTGCCTTTTAGTCTTTGACTCTGGTATATTAAGGATGACTGTTATGCATTCAGGGGACAATTTCCTTTCCCCTGTGCTTAAGATATATCCCAAATATGTCACCATCAGGGAACAAAGTTGGGCCTTTTTAGTGGATACCTGGTATCCTAGGCATTGTAAGGTCTTTAATAAATCCCCTGTGGCTTGTTTACAAATCTCCAGGGTGGGTGCAGCCAATAGCAAGTCATTGACATATTGTAACAGTGTTGTATTTGGTCCCTATTTTACCTTGAAATCTTGGAGGTCTCGGCTCAACGCTTCATCAAACAGCATAGGTGAGTTTTTAAACCCGTGGTGCAGTCTACTCCATGTTAGTCGACCAGAGTAGCTTCCATCTGTGGCTTCCCATTCGAAGGCGAACAGAGGCTAGCTGATTTTGGCTAAGGGCAGACTGAAGAAGGCATCCTTTAAATCCAACACTGTATAAACCTGATGGAGGGGATTAACCAGGCTCAACAACGTATAGGGATTTGGTACAGTTGCATGGATAGTTTCCACCCTCTTATTGACTTCCCGGAGGTCCTGGACAGGCCTGTAGTCATTTTTCCCTGGCTTTTGGACTGGTAACAGGGGAGTATTCCAGCTAGACTTGCAAGGCACTAGTTTCCCTTCTTGTTTTAATTTATTGATGTGAGGTTCTATCCCTTGTCGTGCCTTTAATGGAAGAGGGTATTGTTTTACTCGGATGGGGGTGGCAGTTGCCATGAGCTGGACCACTATTGGAGGTTGGTGCCTTGCTAGCCCAGGGGGATTAGATTCAGCCCAGACCTGGGGCACAAGTTTCATGTAATAAGCTAGTAATTCTTGGTGGTTGGAGGTTTTATCCTCCCGCAATTGTTCTGGCAAGAGCTTATATTCTTCGGAGAAAGGCAGTGTTACCAAAAGGTGGCAGGTTGCTCCAAGCTTAGTGGAGTAAATCTCTGCCCAATAAAGGCACGGGGCAGTCAGGCATTAAAATGAACGAATGAGTAACTGTGTTCTTGCCTAAGTCAGTGAGTCGCCTTTCTGTCCATGAACAAAATTTAGTTTTCCCTGTGGCCCCTTGAACGGCAATGGGGGCTTATTACTAGGCAATTCTGGTTTTTTCAGTACAGAGTATGTAGTCCCCGTGTCCACCAGAAATGATACTGGTTTGCCCCCTACTTGAAGAGTTAGCCTGGATTCCTGGGGGTTAAGGGGCATGGAACCCTGACCCCATCAGCCTTCTGTGTCTTCACCCAGATGAAGCACAGTATTAGTCTTTTCAGGCTTTTCCTGTAACTGGGAGCAAGCCTTTTTCCAATGATTACAGTAGGCACATTGGTCTTTATCCAACGGTGGTTACTTTTTGGCCCCCGTGTTGACTGCTCCTTTAGGGACCTGGGGTTTCTTGGGTTGGCCTTGTGTGGCCAGCAGAACCTTAGTTAGTCTTTTAAGCTACTTATCTTCAGGTGGGTCGTGATTTGTGAAAATCTTTTGGGCTATTTCTACCAACTCTGAAAGAACCTTGCCCTCAAATCCCTCTAATCTCTGAAACTTCCATTTTATATCGGGTGCAGACTGAGTTACAAAGGCCAAATTAATTGCCCTTCGGTTTTCAGGTGCTTCCGGGCCTATGAGTGTATAGCTCCGGTTCGCCTCTAGGAGGCGCTCTAAGAATGCACTTGGAGATTGGGCGGGCTGTTGGGTTATTTCACTAACCTTAGATAGGTTTGTGGGTTTTCAGGCTGCAGCTCAAACCCCTCCTAACAGGACTTGGTGAAACCGATCGAGAGCCTCCTTACCTCTATTACTATTTGGGTCCCTGTCAGGGCAACAGGTGGAGAAAACAGCAGCTAATTGCTCAGGGTCATCCGTGGGGAGACCATTGGGGCCCAAGACAGCCTGTTGGGCCTCTCGGCATGTTCGTTCATCAGATGTGAACAGAGTCTGTAACAATCCTTGGCCATCATCCCAGGTGGGCTGCTGAGTGTAAGAGACAGACTCAAGCAGAGAAATGAGACCATGTGGATCGGTGGAAAAGGAAGGGTTCTGGTTTTTCCAGTTGTAAAGATCACTGATGGTAAAGGGAACATACACCATAAAAGGAACGTTACCCCTGCGCCTCACGGAAGGGGAAGAGTCCAGGAGGGGAACCAGTGGAGGAAGGTGAAGAAGGGGAAGCAGAGGAAGGAGGGGACACTGGTGGGGTGGGACTCTGGAGACGATAAGAGGCCCCAGAGCGGGTGTGTGTGGGAGAGGTAAGTGGGTTAGACACTTGGGTGGGGTCCTCTGCGTAAGGTGGCGGGCGGCAGGTCAGGTCCGGCCCCTCTGGAGAGGTTGATAAAACTTGCTTAGGGGTAGAATCAGGGTGTGGCTTTGTCAGGAGTATGTTGGCCGTCTCGGTGGCGAGCATTTTTCTTTAACTCTGGAAAACATCTTTTTAACCAAGGAGGAGTGTAAGACAGAATTTCTATCCAAATGAGAATATAAGGTATCTGATCAGGGTGTCCAGGTTTTCCGAAGATGACCCATCTGACAGCCTGAGCTAAGCTAATTTTGTGGTTAGCCCTGTAGCCCCTCCCCACCCTGGATTCCCCATTTATTTTAGCAAGCGATTTGTACAGAAGCAGAATGCATATGTTAAGGTCAGTAGGGGTTGGGGCATCCCTTAACAATGCTGATAACACCAAGGTCCAGGGCCAAAAACCCTAGTTATAGTGCTTCTGAGTTTAAGGGCCATTCCCTTTGGACTACATAAACTCTCACTATTCAAGACAATTACTGAGCACCCTATGCATTTGGCTCTCAGTTCCTTTGACTCAAAATTAATAAGAGGGTGTTCTGGCAGTGAACATGGTGAGAAGTGGAGAATGGTCTGATCCCCAGGTCCTCTGGGCCCTCCTGAGGGGCTGGCAGATGAGCTGGGGGACCAGGGACAGGCCACAGCCTCTGCCCTTCAGGCACCTGGGGCCCTAACTGTGGCTGCCCAGTGGATGGGCCAGGCCTTGAAGCAGTGGTGAACCACTTTCTCCACCCCCAGCCAAGCTGCCCAGGACACCACAACTTTGGGTGTTGTAGGGCAAGAATAATGGCAAATGCTGGAACACTGCAGAGGGACTTTCAGGTTTGGAGGGCCTGGGAGTGGGAGTGGTTCTGTGGACTTACTCTCAGCCACCTCTGTAGGCCATAGAGCCTCACAGATTTAGGTCCTGGGGTGACCGCTCTGTCCCACTTGGTTTTGACTTAACCTAGTCCTGACAAAAATGACAGTGGGACAAAGGCCTTAATGGGTCTGAAAGGTGATTGGACAACTTCGGTGGGACAACCAGTTACTGGGCCATTGGACAGTTGGTCTTCATTCTACCAGACCTTGAAGAGAGAAATGGTGGAGTAACATACCACATTTGGCCAACTGGAAATGTCCACCTCCCTTTGGAAAGATTTACTGGCATTTTGTAGAAAGCCTATGTATATAATATGAAAAAGATGCTCTCGACTTTTCCTTCAACTTTTTAAAAGAAAACTTTTGCTACATTGAGGCTTTCTAGATGTAAAGAGTTTGCTAACTATGACAGAGTTGGAAAATCACATCTTGTAAATGATGGATCTTGGACATGGCTGGTGTCATCTCGGATGTGACCGGTGCCATTTTCACACACACTGAGCACAAAATGGCCACCAGCCTTTCCCTTATGAGAAACCTCGTGGTCTCTGAGAAATAGAAACTCCTCTACTTCTGCAGGGGTGCAGCCTTCCACCTGATTGCATCTGCCAGCTTTATCTTCCACTCCAGCACCAACCCCCTCCCTGATTACCTTAGCCTTCCCTACAGCCTATATGAGCTCTCCCACCCCCACGCCTGGTGCTGCTCTCCATTTTGAGCACAACCCAGCAGATTTTCTTCCTTTAATAAAGCTTGATTGGTACTCGGCATTTCGGCTCACTTTCTTTCACTTACCTCTCTATATGAGAATTTAATTTTGCTTCTATTCCAGTCTTCAAACATGTTGCTGTTTTTTAATGTATGTCCATTTGCTTCATTCACTTAGTCAGTAATTGGTCAGATAAGAAGCCCTCACTGAGCACGTATATTGTGTCAAGTCTGCTGGATGCTGAACATACAGAAATGAATATGTGGTCTTTTCATTGGTGGAACTCATGGTCTAATGTCCATGTGTCCTTTATGAATTTAGATTGTAAGCTCCTTTCAAGGAAAAACTGAAGGCAAAGATCCAATTTGTTAAAATATTTTAGTACTCTTTGATGATGACTTTGCCATGTCCTCTTAAGCCTTCTCACTGGTTACAAAGTATGGCCCTTGGGTCAAATTGGGCCTGCAGTTATGTTGGTTGGGCACAGTGTTATCAAGCGTTGGACCTGAAATCTCTGTACATGGGGCACACTTCTCTGCTTCCCCCCAGGTCCATTACTCACTACCATTTCAGACAAGGTCAGCTCCACTCAGGTATTTTTCCTGCCTGGTCTGAACTGAGCAACTCAAGCTAAGCTCTCCTCAACTAAACCTGAAACTTTCATTATCATCCCACACTTCCTTACTAATGGATCTTGGACGTGACCGGCGCCATATTGTACACAATAAGCACAAATTAGCCATCAGCCTTTCCCTTACGAGA
Source organism: Galeopterus variegatus (assembly GCF_000696425.1). Lineage (NCBI taxonomy): Eukaryota > Metazoa > Chordata > Mammalia > Dermoptera > Cynocephalidae > Galeopterus > Galeopterus variegatus. The sequence continues at coordinate 320,774 of NW_007727798.1, forward strand.
AATCTCGTGGTTTCTGAGAAATAGAAACTCCTCTGCTTCTGGGCTGGCCCGTGGCTCACTCGGTAGAGTGCGGTGCTGATAACACCAAGGCCCCGGGTTCGGATCCCACATAGGGATGGCCGGTTCGCTCACTGGCTGAGCATGGTGCTGACAACACCAAGTCGAGGGTTAAGATCCCCTTACCGGTCATCTTTATAAAAAAAAAAAAAAAAAGAAAGAAACTCCTCTACTTCCGCATGGGTGCAACCTTGCACCTGATTGCATCTGCCAGCCTTATCTTCCACTCCATCACCAACCCCCTCCCTGATTACCTTAGCCTTCCCTACAGCCTATATGAGCTCTCCCACCCCCACGCCTGGTGCTGCCCTCCATTTTGAGCACTACCCAGCAGATTTTCTTCCTTTAATAAAGCTTGATTGGTACCTGGCATTTCAGCTCACTTTCTTTCAGTAAATGCTTCTTTGTTTAAAAAAAATCATAGAAATGTCTCCTGGAAATGGTTTTTTGAAATGAAGTAGTTAGACCACCTCTAGTAGAGATAGGCATCCACATTTGTTCAGTGTTAGAGTGGAAGACTGTGAGAAGGAAGAGAAGTAGGTTCTATGCCAGACTGGTTGTATTTAGAGGACATTTTCTTATTATAACCATTGTTTTGCTTGTGCATTTTATTCCTCATTACTGTAATATAGTTGACAGTGCTAAGCACTTTTAAAAAATATTTTAAAATATGTAGTCTTTCTAGACGTTCTGAAGTGACTAATATACGTTCAAAGTAGAGGTAGTAACATAACATATTTCTTAAGTATCTTTTTTTTTTTTTTTTAAAGATGACCGGTAAGGGGATCCCAACCCCTGACTTGGTGTTGTCAGCACCACGCTCAGCCAGCGAGCCAACCGGCCATCCCTATATGGGATTCGAACCCGGGGCCTTGGTGCTATCAGCACCACACTCTCCCGAGTGAGCCACGGGCCGGCCCCGTAAGTATCTTTTTGTTAAAATTCATATGAAATGTTATTTTTTGGGAGCCTGGCCAAACCATCTCTTGAGTAGTACACGTTGTATTTGTGTACTTGTTTGGGGAAGGAAGGAGGAAAAGGAACTGCAAAGAGTTCTCTGTCAGTGCGCTTCTGGTGAAGCAAGATTAACCATTGTCCCTCATGTTTGTGCATCTTGTTTTACTTTGCTGTGCATATAGTGTATATAAAGGACAAACAAGTCCTAATTTAGAACATCTAGTCTTTCTAGATGTTAAAGATGTTTCTAGTGTATGACAAAATCAGGGTTAGTAAACTAATACACTTTGTACATTTTGTATTAAAATTTCTAGGAAAGATTGTCTTCTAAAGATTTGAGCATTATAGCCCACTGGGTTGGTGGAGAAGGGAAGGGTTCTAGGCCAAAATGTTTATATTTAAGAAACACTTTTTTTTTTTTTTTTTTGAGAAACACTTTTAAATTGTAACTATTGTTACATGTGTGCAGTTTATTCAATACTGCTGTGTATATAGTGGACAAATTAAGGCCTTACTTGAAATGTCTAGTCTATCTAGATGTTTAGAAGTGCCGGACATGTGTTAAGTGTACAAGTAGCAAAATATTACTTTGGAAATATCTTTTTGCTAAAATTAATAGAATATATTGTCTTTTGGAAATGGAACGATTAAACCACCTCTGTGAGCATTATAATACTATCTATACCTGTTTAATGGTATGGAAGAGGTGGGAGGGAAAGAATTGCAGAAGGTAATATGCTAGTGCCTTCATAATTGGCCATTTTGAGGCACTATTTTTCTGTATATTTTGTGTGTTTTGTTTTGCTGTGTATATAGTGTACATAATGGACAAATGACTCTTAATTTTGCAACATCTAGTCTCTAGATGTTAAATAGGTTACCAAAAAAAGTATGACAAAGTAGTTAGTAAAATTAGCATATTTTGTATACTTTGTGTTAAAATTCATGGGAAAGCTTGTCCTCTGTAAATGATTTTTGGATATAAATTTGTTCAACCACCTCTAAGCCTTACACATATCTGTACTTGTGCACTGGATTGAAGGCAGAGAAAAGGAAGTGAGGAGGGAATGGTTCAAGGCCAAAATGGTCATATTTATAACATACCTCAGAATATAACCATAGTTATGTGCGTGCAACTTTATTTAACAGTGTGTATACATAGTGTGCAAGTTCTTACGTGAAATAGCTAGTCTTTCTGGATATTTAGAAATGCTCAATGTATTTAAAGGTAGCAGTAGTAGAATAACAATTTTTGTAAATAGCTTTTAAAAACTGATGGGAAATACTGTGTTTGGAAATGGAATTTTTTTTTTGCTTGTTTTGGTGGCTGGATGGTATGGAGATCTGAACCCTGGATGGAAATGGAATTGTTAAACCACCTCTGTGAACAATATACTCACTTTACTTGTTTGTTGGGTTGAAAGAGATGAGAGGGGAAAAAATTGCAAAAGGTGTTTTGCTAGTGTATACTACAAAATTTCTGTTTATCCATTGCCCTGTATGTTATGTGCATTTCATTTAACTTTGCTGTACTGTATATATTGTGTATATACTGACAAATGAGTCCTAATTTCACAATATCTAGTCTCTAGATAATTAAAGAGGTTGCCAAAGTATGAGAAAAGTAGAGTTAGTAAACTAACACATTTTGTACACTTTGTGTTACAATTCATAGAAACAGTAAAAAATAAAATAAAATAATAAAATTCATAGAAAGGCTGTCTTCTGAAAGGGATTTTTGGAAGTGAAATTGTAACCTCACGTCTAGTGACACATGTGAGTATATCTACTGGGATGGTAGTGGGGAGAAGGAGTTGGAAGAAATGAGGGATTCTAGACCAGAATATTTCTACTTAGAAGGTGCTTTCAGATATAACCATTGTTACATGTATTCGTTTATTCAACACTACTGTGTATATAGTGGACAAACAAGTTCTTATTTGAAACATCTAGTCTTTCCAGATATTTATAAGTGAACAAAGTATGTTAAAATAGAGGTAGTAAATAACACCTTTTGTTAAAATTCATTTGAAATATTGTTTTTTTGGAAATAGAATGATAAAACCACTTCTCTCAGCAGTACACATTACTATAGTTAGGCTGGTTTGGGAGAAAGGAGAAGAAAAAAGTGAAAACACTAATGTGTTGTTTACGGTAAGGCAAGATTAACCATTGTCCCTTATGTCGGTACATTTTGTTTTACTTTGCTGTTTATATAGAGTATATAAATGACAAATGAGTCCTAATTTACAACATCTAGTCTTTCTAGATATTAAAGAGGTTGCCAGTGTATCACAAAAGTAGAGTTAGTAAACTAAAACACTGAGTACACTTTGTTAAAATTCAAAGGAAACATGTTCTTAAAACCACTTTTAGAAGTGAAATTGTTAAAATCCTGTCTAAGCATTACAGATGCTTATATCTATCCACTGGATTGATAAAGGTGAAGAGGGTGTCCCGATCCGTGGGATATTCAATGCAGACACTGGAGGGGTAGTGGGAATTGGATGGGACAAGACACGAGAGAAATGGAGACAAGACAGTATTCGGATCAAGTCTCGTTTATTAGCCACAAGGTCACAGCTTATATAGCCAGCAGGAGGGAATCAGCAGATAAGGAAGTGAGCAGCAGATGGTTTACTGAGAAAACCACAGGGTGGGTTGTTCCAGTAAATGGAAAATTCCCCTGATATCTATGGCAAGTTGCAAAGTTACCCACACCCATAGTGCACAGGAGGGGTAGGGACAGAAGATAACAGCAAAAAAGGCTCTGAGGCCTCGAAGCAATAGCTGGGCTCTATGGCTCCAGACAGGTCCCCCTTTTCTATTATTTCAAGCCAAGAGAACCCCTCGGGAACTGTGCCTGTCTTAGGTTGGGGCAATCTATCCTGCACACGGTGCCCGTCATAGGATTAGGCTGCAGCAGAGGCAGCCCTCCTGTCTTAGGTGGTGCGTACGGGGATGTTACCCTCTTACCCGTCGTTGGCTATCCAGTTCAGCTCACAGGGGAGGCATCCGACTAATTTGAAATCAGTGGGACATGTGAACCACTTTGTTCTTTCATCTCTAGGCGTTGGTAATGGACCTGTATAGGCCTTGCTTGAATAGCCTCAATTTGCTGTTTAATGAATGCCATAAGTTTGTTGAACAGAAAAGGACCCAATGAGAACAAGAAGAGCAAGCATACAAGTGGTCCAAAATGGGGGAGGAGGTAAGGCAAAAATCCATTCAGCCTGGTCCAAAGGGGGTTATCCGCCAATTGTCTTCTTTTTTCCAGGTCTTCTTGCAGCGGTTTGATTCGGTTTCTGACTATACTGGACTTGTTGGCATAGAAGCAGCATTTTTCCTGTAGGGCTAAACAGATTCCTCCCTGTCCTGCAGTTTGTAAATCTAAGCCTCTTCTGTTTTGTAATGTTACTTCTGCCAAGGAGTCTAATTGATCTTGAAGATCATATACAGTTTGGGAAATAGTTTGCATATCTGAGATTAATTGGGTAGACAATTTGGTGTATTGAGACATAGAATGGCTAAGGCCAGCAGTTCCAGTTGCAACTGCAGCAGAAATCCCCAGTCCAGCAAGTAAGGGAATTAACTGCACAGCTCTCTTGGCCCTCCCAGCTATGTGATCAATGGAAGGAAGAGGGACAGGCTCATATCTGGGTATAATGTCTACATCAGGTAGGAGAGAAGCTAAAACATACAATCCCATCCAATTAGTGGGTAATTGGGTATAAGCCTCATTGTTCCCACAAAGAAAGACCGAGCCATTCTGAGCACACAGGGGAGTGGAGATGTTAACAATTGGCAAACACTGAGCGAATGTGGCAAAGCCAACATTAATTTCACAACTATTGTTAACTGAGGGAGAGTGGTAGCAAGAGGAATTAATAAACTGTAAAGGCTGTACCTGTAAAGGAAAAGTTAAGGAGCACTGAGAATCTGTCCCTCAGAGGAGTAATTGGAAAGCAGAGTGAGGAAGGCAAGGGGGAGAGGCTGTCCTGCTCTTAAGCAAAGCCAGCATTTCTGAGCAAGTTTAAAATTGGAGGCATTAAGCAAGCTATGGGTGGTTTGAAGGATGTTGGAGGTCTGGGGGTCGAGTTTAAACTCATCCCTGGCCTTAGGCAAGGCTATAGGGTGATATTGTAATGGGGGAACAAAGTTTCAATCATTTTTTCTATTTTTCTTGTACCTTAAATGTCCTAGCCTGATCTTGAGGGCCTCCTCCATCAGATACATGAATAGGAGCTGTAAGGGACCAACACACAGGTTGGCCCGCTGTGCCCGTGGAAGGGGCTAGGCTATATTTAGATGAGGGTGGTCCAACAGTGGAGGGGGGAGATGCAAACTCCCCTCCAAAAGACCCTGAATAAATTTTATCTAAGGTGGCTGTATAATATGTACTGTTTCCATGGGTGCATAGATGAAAAGCAGAGTAACAAGAAGTATGCATAGAATCAGCAAAAGTCAGACAGGGGCATGGGTCAGGGCATGCATCAGCAGTAGGTATAGCCCTAGGCTTATTGACACACCACCACTGAAGGGATGACATCCCTGATTAAATTCCAATAGGAGAAGGCAGTAACGGGGACCTTTTCCAGCCCAAAAGTCTCATAGAAATCTTGTAAAGTGTCTCCAACTCGAGACCACTTTTTACAATTAATAGTCCCTTCTTCTGGGAAACAAGGACAAATTTTCTGCACGAAATCAAAAAATCTTAATAGATCAGTTGTTTTAACCTTTACTCCTCACATCTTTAAAGCCTTTGGTAACTGTCTTATGTAGACATCATGACAACTTAATTCTTGTCCCATTATCAGGCGCGCTTACTCACCTTATCCTGATGCGGCAGGTTCCCATGGCAGACGAAGGTTATACTCTTTCGATTTCAGCGGTCGACCCTCTGATGCTCCATCTTCCTCACGGTATCCCCCGTATCCAGGGCCCCACATTGGGCGCCAGAAATGTCCCAACCCACGGGATATTCAACGCAGACTCTGGAGGGGAGAGTGCGAATTGGATGGGACAAGAGACAAGAGAAATGGAGACAAGACAGTATTCTGATCAAGTCTCATTTATTAGCCAGAAGGTCACAGCTTATATAGCCAGCAGGAGGGAATCAGCAGATAAGGAAGTATGCAGCAGATGTTTTCCCGAAAGACCACAGGGCAAGTTGTTCCAGGAAGTAGAAAAGTCCCTAGCTATCTTTGGCAAGATAGCAATGCTATATACAACCACGGCAGTGCAAGTAGCAGAAGAAGGGGAAGTGGAAAAATACAGCAATTATGGCCTTGAGGCCTAGAGGCTATGGTCAAGGCTCTATGGCTCCAGGTAGGCAGGCTCTTAGGCTGTAGCCTGGCTCCAAGGCTCCAGACAACCAAGACTCTCGGGAATGAAGTAAAATGCGTAAGTTCACAGGGAATGTTAGTGGCAGTTTTAAGATTCAAATTCATTATCCCTAACCCCCATCCTAGTGCTCTTTCAACTTTACAGCTTATTATTCTAACAGTCTGGGGATGTTAGTCAGATCCAGCAGTACAGTGGTAAGAGGAAAGAGGATTGCGGCTCTTGTCTTGGAAACAATGGGAAAAGGGGAGCTAAGACTACACAGGACCAGTCTTCTGAGCTGGCTGCAAAGCTTTTGTGGTAAAAAAATACCTTTATACAGCTGTCATCTCTGGCCTGATTCCAGCCTCCTTTGTTTTTATAGGGGATTGAAAACTCACAACCTCACGGCCTAATTTGTCTTAAAGATGAATTTTGTTTGATCTATGGAATAACTTTAAAAATTTGAATTTGAGGGGGCTGGCCCAGTGGCGCACTGCTGCAGCGCGCCGCTTGGGAGCGCAGCGCCACTCCCACCGAGTGTTTGGATCCCACATACAGACCGGCCGCCCACTGGCTGAGAGAGGTGCGGGCGCAACACCGAGGGTTGCAATCCCGTTGCCAGTCCCGGTCCGGTAAGGACACGACACTGAGGGTTGCGATCCGTTGCCAGTCACGAAAAAAGACAAAAAGGAAAAAAAAAAAGGAAAAAAAATTTGAATTTGAATACCTTTACACTTGACAGCTTCCATCATCACTCCCTACTGTCTCATGCTAGGCCAAGCCAATACGTAAAGAGATGTGGTCAGTAGTCAAGAATATGTTGGCATGGATCAGCTATATATGTGCTTCCTTGCGTTTCTATGCCTGTACATATACGTCCTCATGGGTATGCATAAAACTTGTCATCTAATACTACATTAGTCTTTATCATCCACATGCAAGGGCATTAGAATAAAATGGGACCCCACAAGCTCGCATATGGTCTTGGAAAAAACATGTCTCCCACACATGTACTCATTCAATCACCTATGTGCAACAGTGCAGTAAGAAAACGTATATGTAAGTAGACAGACATCTGCTGGCTTGGTTGTTCGGAGAGAACTGGCATAGCTCTACTGGTTGCTCATACATGGAGATGCTCAGAATAGGACTCCCATGCCTGGCTAGCCCAGACTCTAGAGGTTAGGCCCCTGGGCAGAGAGGGTCCCTACCAGTCCGCTCACACCTAATCCTCCCACACAACCCCCATCAGACCTTGGATGCATGAAACCCTGTCCTGCTTCTGTGTTTCACAAGAATTCAGCTCTCAGTACCAGGTCCCTGCAGTTTCCTTCAGTTCTTATGCAGATCACCACAAATCTTAGAGGATGTTCTAAGGAGAGGAAGACTGCAGTTCCCAGAAAATGTGTTGTGTCTTTCAAGGCCCAGACATTATCCTTTCCACTATGTCCTTCCTCTCCTTCTATCTCTGCTCCCATGAGTGATAATCTCTCTTTTAAGATTTTTTTCCCTAGTCATAGCACTCAAACATGCATTTAAGTGAGTTAAAAATACATAATCACTTCTTCCTTATTTGTACAACTTTCTGTTGGAAAATAGATAAGAGTAATAGTACCCAGAAAAGCCAGATTAGCAGGGAGGATGACCGTGTACTGCACTTTGTTCAGTCCTTACAATCTTTTGACTATCCTGTGATTCTCACAGTTAGAAGTAGGAAGGTGTGGCATCTCTGATCTCCTAACCTAAAGGCATGAAACAAATGGGAGGAAACCTGCTAATTTGGGAGAGGGGAGATGATGCCTAAGCTGTGGTGGTGGAACCTGTATAGCAATTAATTCAGACTATTAACCAAAATACATACATTCATAGACATTCAGAAGGAAGAAAATTGGTGCAGACATACCCTTTAACCAGAGAAAATACCTTTAGACATAGAAAAAAAAAAGTCAAAGAATAGGCAGAAAGGAAAAGCCAGAAAAGAAAGAGGACAAAAGACACTCATAGAAAGGAGAGAAGGAGAGAGGGGTAGACACAAAGATGAAGCAAATGATAAAGAAAGAGACAAACAGAAAAAAATAACATTTACCATTTTACAAAACAGAGAAATAAAGCACAAAAGAAGAAAAAGACAGTAATTTTACTTAACCAAACAGAAGAAAAAGAAAAGACAAAGAGACACGTGCATACACATAGAAGGAAAATATATATTACAGAATGATAACATCATACATGAATAACATTTAAGTGCAAACTGATACTTTTCAGATAAAATAATTGTCAACGTAAGTTTTTAAAAAGGAATTCATAGTACGTAAGTTTATTTCTGTGTTTGACATGTTAGCTTAAAAGAACAAAGAAAAATAGTGATTACTTAATGGAACAGAACACACTGAACTAAAAAAAAAACTTAGCTTGATTCCTCTCTTATTTGGCAGCAGGATAAATGCAGCCTTTCTTGGGTATCCAGATACTGTTTTCTTCTACTGATTTGAAATTATACCTTTTTAGGGACAACTAAAAAGATTGATGAAAATATTGATGTGGGCTGATTATGGATTAGGAAAAGAGAAGCAGTAGGACCAGGACAAAGTGGACATTCAAAGGGTATTGATAAGTAAATGTATAACTCAAAAATAATGGGGATGCCTATTTTCTGAGTCATAACCAAGAAAGTATAAAAACTCCATAAAGGATGTTTTGAAGTAATGAATATTGGTAATTTCTATATTGTAAATTTTTTCACAAGTGTGATTTTTAGAATGATTATTTGCATAATGAGGTAGACCATTTAATTGGCCAGAAATGANTGACAACACCAAGCCAAGGGTTGAGATCCCCTTACCGGTCATCTTTTTAAAAAAAAAAACATTGTCCCTTGAAGGGAGGGGAAGTATTGTTTCCTGAGGGGATCAGGGTGGTAAACGTCTTGAAGGCTTCGGTTAACTTTTGTGTCTGAGCCTGCAAGGCTGAGGATAAAGTCCCGGCCTCAGGCAACAGCCTTTTTTAGTTCTTTTACAAAGTTGACCAGATAGGCCTGAGGGGCCGCTTCCCCCCACAGGCTGCAGGCGGCTGGGGGTTCCCAGCGAGCCATGACAGGAAAAACCTGTGGCTCTGCCAGGGATGTTTTTAAAGGTGGACTAGCCTCCTCCACTTCTTCAGGTGCCACTTTCTCTCCTTCGGCTAAACTTTGGTGGGGTGAGAATGCCGGGAGAGAAGGGTACAGGGTAGGGGCATAGGTATCACTCAATGGCTCAGGGCCTTGCATTGGCAGCTTTGTTTCCTTTTTTCTCTCCTCATCAAACTGCACCCAATCCCTTTCTGCCCCTTCCTGATGCTTGGGATGGAAGCAAAGCTTTAGGGCAGAGATGGTTGGGTAGAACCCTAAGGGGGGACCTAGCCCATGACTAATCTCATTCTTTCTGGCCAGGATCTGAACCCTGTCCCAAGTCTCATACGAGAATAAGTTGGACGAAGGTGCCCAAGGGGCTACCTGCACCACATGACGCCAGGCATTGGTGGCCGTGGAGTCAGATATTTCTAGGCCACTGCTTTTTAACAGGTACTTTAGAGCCTTGCAGGCTGTCTCAGCATTCTTTCCACACACACCTCCCATGTTGCCCCATGAGGAAGGGACAAAGGGAGCACAGGGCACAGAAGTGCAGGGACTTCCCCCTGTTATGGTACTCACCCTGACACGAAGGCAGATTACTTCACGGTGACTACCGCGGTTGCAGGGGCCACTCCGCTGGTTGATCACCCTTTGTCGACCTTCTTTCAGGACCGAGCAGCTGGGGGCCTCACTCACTCGCCTTTCACCCACGAGCTTTAAAAACTCCTCACACGGGGCACCACTCTGTCCAGTCCGCCACTGGCGGCCGACCCGAACAGCCCTAGCCTCGTTCCTTCTGGTTAGCGAGTGAACGGCCCGGATTCCTCTTTCCCTCCTGTCCCCTTTGGAAGGAGACAGGGGAAGAGAGCCATGAAGAGAGGTAAGCACACCACCGGCCCCCCAAACAGCCCAGGTAAAAGGACACTCAGATGCGGTGGGGGTTCTGTCCGGCAGTTCCATTTATTATCACACAAGCACTTGCTTTTATAGGCAGATAGGGAGGGGAGGTTTTAACATTCAGCTTAAAGGTCAAGGGTATGTATCCTCTCAATGCCTTTCACAAGCACAGAAGCGCGTATTTGGCCAATAAGGGCTTAGGCAAGGTTCCCGCAGACACTCCCACCCTACTTCCTCCCAGCACCGTCTTAGGCTGCCACGTTAATACACCCTTGTGGGCCCATAATGGTGCCGCTTGTAATGTCACTTAAGGTGGCATTGGTTTTTAAGGCCCGACATTCATATATACCCCGAATGAGAACTTTTGGGCATATAATACGTAATATTTGTTCCTCAAGCTTCTGAATGATGTGTGTGTGTGTACAGGTAATCTTTGGGAGACTTGCCACATTTTGTGGATTGCTAGGTTGATTACTCACTGAGTAAGAAAAGAGCTAGATTTCCTGGGTTCAAATGTCTTGGTGAAAATAAATTTACGTTAAGTATAACACGTTTATTATATGGGGAAGGCAGCAAAGAATAACATTTAATCTGTTGTTAAATGTTTACGTGGTTTAAAGAAATGTCAGTTAAAAAGTTCCCCTATTTCACTCATGCATTGCTAGATAGAGTAAGAATTGCTGCAACCTTTTGCAAAAGTAATCTGACAACATTTAGGGAAATAAAAAATACAGGTGTCACTTCACCAAAGACTGGAACCCAATAGTCTGACTTTTAAGAATCCATCCTAAAGAAATAAAAGTACCAGTATATAAGGACACTTGAACAAGGATGCTTGCGCAGCTTTGTTCTTGTGACAAGTAACTGGAAACAACCTGTGTATCCATCAGGAGGAGAATGTTTGAATAAATTGTGGTACATTAATATTATGGAATATTTTGGGCCGGCCTGTGGCTCACTCGGTAGAGTGCGGTGCTGATAACACCAAGGCCCTGGGTTCGGATCCCATATAGGGATGGCCGGTTCGCTCACTGGCTGAGTGTGGTGCTGACAACACCAAGTCAAGGGTTAAGATCCCCTTACCGGTCATCTTTAAATATATATATTATGGAATATTTTGGGCCGGCCTGTGGCTCACTCGGTAGAGTGCGGTGCTGATAACACCAAGGCCCTGGGTTCGGATCCCATATAGGGATGGCCGGTTCGCTCACTGGCTGAGTGTGGTGCTGACAACACCAAGTCAAGGGTTAAGATCCCCTTACCGGTCATCTTTAAATATATATATTATGGAATATTTTGACTCTTTTGACCTAGAGGATGCTGTGATGGATTGTTTTGTGAGAAAAGTAAGTTGCAGAATACTCCAGTATGATTGCATTTTTTTTGGTGGGGATGGTGAAGGAATGTAAGGTTAACTTTTTTTCTGTATCTTTTTTCAGGGGCTTTCTCTATATATGATGAAATACTTAAGACATACACAGACATATAAAGAATAATACAGTGAACCTCTGTTTTCACTACCCAGCATAAAAAGTAAAACATTACCATTACAGTTGAAGTTATCTGTATTCCCATCCCTGATTTCATCTCTCTCTTCCCTCGTCGACAGAGGAAATTATTTTAAACTTGGTGATTATTTCTCACATGCATTTCTTAAACCTTTTTGACATATGAACTTCTAGCATGAGTTATTTTTTGAATTTATTGAAGATGAATTTTAAAAAGAAACTTTGTAAATATTGAAGATGAATTTAAAAAGAAAAGTTGATGAAAAAGAAGAAAACTTAACTGCCTATCTCACTATTATCCGGATTACTGTAAAGAGGGGCCAATTGAAATTTCTTCTTAATTAAGGGGAGAATCTAGCAAGCAGCTGAGTCAAGGGGAACTAGGTTACACTACAATGGAAAATAAGGAAAGCAGCTGGCAATGGAAGCAATCTCAAGCAAATAATCAGTGTTCCATAAGCAAGCTACCTGGAAGAAAGAAAAAAGACCATCCCTGGGTCCCAACTCAATACTAGGGTGATTTGAGCCTGCACTTGTAACTAGACAAAACCTATGAATTTCAGTTGCCTTGAAGCATCTGAAGGAAATAAGATTGCTCATAGGTGTATCACTTGTTTCTGGTATCACAATACTGTGATTATGTTAAGTTGCTATGTACAAAACATTTTAGCAATCATTTAGGTCCAGGACACAGACTTTCTTGGTCAAACAACCCTGTAGACAGTTGGCTAGAACATTCACGATTTTAAATTTTCAATCCTTAGGGGAAGGCAGAACACTTGCTGCAATCTACATAAAGACTGGAACATTTTTATCATTTTTCCACTGTGTTTGTTTGAAATTGTGTTGACTACTAGAATGTTAATTTTGTGTATTTTTTTATGAGAGCAGTGTTTGACACCATTTTATTTTTGTTAGTTTTTTTTATTGATTAGTGATTGGTTGATTCGCAGGAACTGTTTTCGGTTATTCTTATTCTAGTATTCAAGGGTGCATATTGTTAAAAGAATTTAGACAGAAACTTGTCAAGCTAGACTTAGATTTTGTCATAAAAGATCATTATTTGTGAAATGTAAAAGATTTTTTATAAGGAGTTACATTAATTAAATAGAATGTTTTACAAATATTTAAGAGGCTAATATATAGAATAGGACCATTCCTCAAAATTTGTTTGGAAATATTAATCCTATTTTCCCATTGATGACTTTTATAAAATTAAAAGGTAGAGGATTTATTATGAAAATGTTCTTAAGGTATAAGAAAATTACACTTGTGGAGCATATATTTAAATAACGTTTAACTGCAAACTGATACTTTTCAGATAAAATAATTGTCAACATAAGTCTTTTAAAAAGAATTCATAGTACGTAAGGTTATTTCTGTGTTTGACATGTTAGCTTAAAAGAACAAAGAAAAATAGTGACTACTTAATAGAACAGAACACACTGAACTAAAAAAAAACTTAGCTTGATTCCTCTCTTATTTGGCAGCAGGATAAATGCAGCCTTTCTTGGGTATCCAGGTACTGTTTTGAAATTATACCTTTTTAGGGACAACTAAAAAGATTGATGAAAATATTGATGTGGGCTGATTATGGATTAGAAAAAGAGAAGCAGTAGGAAGAGAACAAAGTGGACATTCAAAGATTATTGATAAGTAAATGTATAACTCAAAAATAATGGGGATGCCTATTTTCTGAATCATAACCAAGAAAGTATAAAAACTCCTAAAAGGATGTTTTGAAGTAATGAATATTGGTAATTTCTATATTGTAAATTTTTTCACAGGTGTGATTTTTAGAATGATTATTTGCATAATGAGGTAGACCATTTAATTGGCCAGAAATGAGTAAATGGGTCAGTGATTTATTTGCATTTTTGTCATTTATTATACAAAATTTTAAACATTAAAATAAAAGAGAATAGTATAATGATTCCCATATATGCATAACCTGGATTTAACCACTTACACTTTTGCCTTATTTGCTTTTTTGCACAGAATATTTTAAAATAAATTACAGTCATCATGACGTTTTATTCTAAACAGTTCAGTATAAATATATGTAAAAGGACGTTTTCTACATAGTCACAATACCATCACTGCACATAATAGAGTTAATAGTAATTCCTTAATATGTAGTTCATATTCAGATTTTCTCAGTTGTCCCCAGGATAGCTGCTTCTTCAAGCCAGGATCTTTTCAAAGACCATGGGTTGCATTTGATTTTTATGTTTTTTGAGTCTTTTAAAATCTGGAGCGGTTCTTTCTCCATCCTCTTATTTTGTTTATTTTCTTAAGTTGGCTTATTGAAGGGTTCATGCCAAGTGCACTGCTACTGATTTGTTTACATATAGAGAAAATAATTTATGAACGTTAGCCCATGACTTTGCCAATTATACCATGTCAGCACTTCCAGTACCAGGAAAACAAACTAGGGTTTATTAAACTGAGCTTTGAGGACCCTCTTTCCCTCCATCCATTGAAAGAGATGGGAATGTCAATGGTGAGAAAACTGAAGGGGAAAGGAAGAATGTCAATGTTCAGGGTATCTGAGCACTTTTTATTCATTTGAAAGGTATTTTTTTCTGTGAACTATTTGCTAATAGTCTTGATCCTGTAAAAAAAATTAGGTTGTTGAACTTTTTCTTATTGTAGGCACTTTTCATGAATTATGGAAACCAGCCTCCTTTTCTAATACACGTTGCCGATATTTTTCCCAGTTAGTTTTTTTTTTCCACTTCATTTATGGCATTTTTAAAAAATTCTGCCAAAATACACATAACATAACATTTAAAGTTTTAGCCATTTTAAAGTGTACAATTTAGTGGCATGTCTATACATTCATGGTGCTGTGCATCCCTCACTAAGTATGCAGAAGAACTTGTGTAGTTCTAAAAGATTTTAACCAAACCCCACCCCAAAACCCTGTACCTATTCCTCTGCCCCACCAGCCTATGGCTACTGATCTCCTTTTTGTTAATAGATTTGCCTATTCTGAGTAGTTCACATAAATGAAATCATATAATAAGTGGACTTTGGTGTCTGGCTTTCATTTAGCACAATGTCTATAATTTTCATTCATACTACAGCATGTAATTTGTACTTCATTCTTGTTTTGTGGCTGAATAATATTTCATTATATGAGTGTACCACATTTTGTTTATCATCAGTTGGTGAGTGTATTTAAATGTTTTTCATGTATTTAAAGAAAATGCATTTAGAAGAAATATTTAAGACAATTATGGTGTAAATGGAGGATGAGAAGGGACATGAAGGAAAGTTGGTTTCTACATGGACTTCAACTATTGAAATGTCGACAGCAGTAGACTGTGTTAAGTGATGTGTATATATAATATGGAGCAACCCCTAGAAGTGCCATATAATATACTTAAAAACACTAGAGATAAATCAGAATTCTAAAAAATGTTCAGTTAACCAACAGAAAGGCAGGTAAATGAAAACAGAGAAATGGAAAACTAAAAACAAAGGGAAAAAAATTAAAATGGCAGACTTAAACCCCAATATATTAATAATTACATTAGTTTTAAATGGTCTAAATGCACCATTTAAAAGACAAGAGGTTATCGGAGTGGAGAAATAACCGTGACCCAACTGTATGTGTTAATAAACTCACTTCAAATATGATTATATAGGCAGATTGTAGGTAAAAGGGTGGGCAAAGATATACCATGTTAGCCTTAATAAAAAGATAGCAATAGTGGCTAGGTTAATGTCAGATAAAGTCGACTTCAGTCAAAAAAATTACTAAAGACAAAAAGGAACATTTTATAATAAAATTCACCAAGAAGCCATGGCAGTCCTAAAGTGTATGTACCAAACAATAGAGCTGCAAAATATGTGAACCAAAAGGGAATAGAACTGAAATGAAAAATAGACAAATCCATAATCGGAGACTTCAGCAACCTTCTCACAGGAATTGGCAGAACAGTTAGACAGGAAACCAACGAGTATGCAGAAGAACTCAACAATGCCATAAACCAACAAGATTTACTTGCCATAAATATAGAACACTCCAACAGCTGCAGAATTATTATATTTTAATACATAATATATACTATATAATGTAATATTTCTAATAATTGCATTATTAATATATATTAATAAGGTTTATTTTTAGGTCAGTTTTAAGTTTACATAAAAATTGAGGAGAAAGTACAGAAAGTTCCCAATATCCCCCAGGCCTCCCCTGCCCCATAGTTTTCCTCTGTTGTTGCCATCTTGTACTACTGTGGCACGTTTATCATTATAGAGCCCATATTGTACATTAGTATTAAATAAAGTTTTCAGATTTGCCTCTTTCACATAGCAGTATGCATTTAAGATTCCTCCATGTATTTTCTTGGCTTGATAGCTCATTTCTTTTTTTTGTTGAATAACAAATGCATACTATTTTAAAGTACTCATGGGAGATATACCAAGATAGACCGTAACCTTAGCCATTAAACAAACCTTAGCTAATTTAAAATGATTGGAATTATACAGAGTTTGTTTTTGACTATGGTGTATTCAAACTAAATATTAACAGAAAAACAACAGGTAACTCTCCAACCACTTGAACATTAAAGAACACTTTTAAATAATCCATGGGTCAAAGAGAAAGTCTCAAAGGAAAAAAAGAAAAAACAAAAGATATCTATATTTATATCTGAGTGAAAATGCAAACACAGTTATCAAAACATGTGGGACATAGTAATAAAGCACTGTATGGAGGGGGAATTTATACCACCAAATGCTTTCAGTAGAAAAGAGGAAAGTTCTCAATAATCTTAAGCTCCTACCTCAAGAAGCTGGAAAAAGAAGTGCGTAACAAATCCGAAACCAGCAAAAGGAAGGAAACGGCAAAGATCAATTAATGAATTTCAGAATAAGAAAACAGTAATGAAAATCAGTGATACAAAAAGGTGGTTCTGCAAAAAACCTAATAAAACTGGTAAACTAGCAAGAATAACAAAGATAAAGAGAGAAGACAAAAGGCATCAATATCAGGAGTGATCCTGCAGCCGTTAAAAGTATAAGGGCATACTATGAAGAATTCTTTCATAAATTCATCAGTGATAGAAGTAAAAGACTGATTCTTCAAAAACTACAAATTACCAAGTCTAAGCCAAGATGAAATGGACAACTTGAACAGTCCCATAGCCATTAAAGAAATTGAATTTGTAATTGAAAAGATACTGAAATATAAACCTCAAGACCCAGATGATTTTACTGTTAAATATTGCAAACCATTTAAAGAATAATTGAAGCCAATTTTATATAATCTCACTTTGACACTAGTATTACCCTGATATGAAAATAAGACAAAGTTAGTACCAAAAACCTCACCAAACTGCAGACCAAATCTTTCCTTATCCTAAGCCCAAAATAC
>NW_007727798.1:338760-340211 GCF_000696425.1 Galeopterus variegatus
GGAGGTGTCGGTGATGGGCCATAATAATCATATATAGTGTATATTGACAAAATAAAAAAAATAAAAAAATAAAAAATT
This sequence comes from Galeopterus variegatus, assembly GCF_000696425.1. NCBI lineage: Eukaryota > Metazoa > Chordata > Mammalia > Dermoptera > Cynocephalidae > Galeopterus > Galeopterus variegatus. Next base: position 338,839 of record NW_007727798.1, read on the forward strand.
CCCACTATCTTTACATATCAATCAGTAACCTGTCTGTCTTTGAGCCAGCAACCTTGCTGTCTTAGAATTCTTTATCTTACAACAGAGACTGTATAGCCTGGGGGAAATTTACTGTCCTTTGCAAGGTCCATATTTGAAACTGCAAGGCTTTGGAAAGCCAGGTCCTGTGAAGTACATTTGCTTTATGCATACTCCACAGGGTAATCCCTTGACTTGATAAAGATCACCTACAAAAACCTACAGCTGATATAATACATAATGGTAAAAGACTTACTCCTAAAATCAGGAAAAGGGAAAAGATGTCCATTCTCACCTCTCTTATCGAGCATAGTACAAGTAATTCAAGCCCCTGTAGTAAGGCAAGAAGAATAAATGAAAGGCATCCCGACTGGAAAGAAAGAAGTTTGTCCCTGTATGCAGATGACATGATTGTCTATGTAGAAGATCTCAAGGAATCTACCAAAACAAACAAAACGCCAAAACTTGTAGAACTAGTGAGTTCAGCAACACCATAGGCTGCAAGATCCACACACAAACACCAATCACATTTCTGTATAATAGCAATGAATATGCAGGAACCAAAATTATAAACACAATACCATTTACAAGTGCTCCAAAGAAATATAACACTTAGACATAAGCTTAACATGTATAGAATCTGTATTCTAAAATTTACAAAATGCTGTTGAAAAAAACTAAGAAAGACCTATTTAATTGAAAAGACCATGTTCACGACTTGGAAACTCAGTGTAGTAAAGATGTCAATTCTCTCCAAATTGATATACGTTCAGTGGAATTCCTGTTTATATCTTAATATGTTTCTGTAGATATCAACAAGCTTATTCTAAAATTTATGTGGGGAGGCACAGGCCCTAGAATAGCTAAAAACCATCTTGAAAACGAACACATTGGTGGAATCATTCTACCTGATATTAATGCTTACTGTATATCTACAGTAATCAAGACAGTGTTATATTTGGTGGAGGGATAGACACACAGATCAGTGTAACACAATTGAGAACCGAGAAATAGACACACACAATTATACCCAACTGGGTTTTGACACATGTGGAACAGCAACTCAATAGAGAAAGAGAGCCTTTTCAACAATGTGCTTGAGCAATAGGACATCCATAGGCAAGAAGATGAACCTCATCCCGAGTCTCACATCTTGGACAAAAATTTACACAAAATGAATTACAGACTTAAATGTAAAACTTAAAACTATGAAACTTTCAGGAAAAAAACATAGGAAAAAATCTTCAGTTTGGGCTAGGCAAGGAATTCTTACACTTAACCTCAAAAGTTCAACGCGTAAAAGGGAACATTGATGAATTAAACTTCATCAAAGTTTAAAACTCTTGCTCTGCCAA
>NW_007727798.1:342268-344759 GCF_000696425.1 Galeopterus variegatus
TTTTTTTTTTTTGATACCTTGTTTTCTGCGAGGATGGTTGGTTAAGTGATAGTGAAGTTGTTGTTGCCTGAACTGGTATGGACATCAGGTAGCACTGTTGGGAAAGAACAATAAGCCATAACAGAGTGGGAGTAGATTTAGTCGAACAGGTCCAGCTGAGGTGGTGGTCAACAAAATAGTTTTCAGTTTGTGAGCCTTTCAAGGGATCTGCAAAGTGAAAAATGTTTTCATAACAATCCTTTCACTTTCACTTTTACTGTATTGACATCTGCACTGATTGTGTCAAAGCAACAGAAAATAAACCTGTTTTGCCTGAGTACAAATCCAGGTAATGGGAGCAAATTGTACCTGTAGTCATCGTATTCCTTACCGTGCACCTGTAGCTTACAAAAAAAGTCAGTTTCTCTTAAGAATGTCTTTGACAAGCAATAAAAGTTATTCATTTACTTAAATATGGGCCCTTGTCTTCTTAATATTGTGTGATAAGAAGTACACATGAAGCACTTCAGCAAACTGAATTATAAATTGTCTTGAGGAAAATCACATGTNAATAAACAAAATAGAGCTCATTCAAGGAAAGCAACTCATAGTATTTGTTGCCTATTTTAAATTAGCTTTCAAATAAAATTTAGATTTTTTGGTAAAACTTACATCCACCATTGTGAGCTTGATAGCTTCCCAGTACTTAAAACGATTTTTCTGATGACATGAGAAGAGATTTTAATGAAAGGATTTTTAAATATTGTTTCATAAAATACGCCCCAATTTTAAAGATTTGCATTACTTCATGAACCAATATTTCCAAATAACCTATCCATTGAAAGGATGAGACACACCAATGGATTTTAATAAAACAGGGTATGAAAAGTTTGTTCAAATGTTTTCAGATTCCCATATTTTAATTAATCTTCAAGTAACTACCACTTGTTGAGTTTTGGTATAGTATCAATAAACAATATCCATAATTATCTGAAAGCTTAGTAATACACTTCTCTGTTTTTTTAGCTAACCTCTATTAGTCAGGGCCTTCTTCACACATTTCACCCCAAACAAAATATTTCACAGTAGCTTGGATGCAGCAGCAGATATGAGACTCCAGCTGTTTTCTTTTAAACCAGACATTAAGGAGATTTGTAAAAATGTAAAACATTGCCACTCATCGCTAAGATTATTTGGTTTTGAAAATATAGTTCTCACAAAAATTTGTATGTATGTCAGTATGTAATAGATTTATTTTTTAAATGAAATATTAAATGAGTATTTTAATTAGTAATTTAATTATTAAAATATTAATAATCAATTAAGATGTTTTAACTAAAAACTTTTAAATTTTAATTTCTAATATAATAAATATAAATATGACTCTTAAATGTAGTAAATACACTAAATTATTCTATTATCTCTATTCTCTTCCAAAAGCTTGAAAACCACTCATCTGAAGTACATGACGGGGGGTAGGGGAAAGGGCATATGTGTGCCTGATCTGGCCTAGAATTGAGAGGGGCGACATCTAAGTTGGTAGGTATAGCATTTCACCAGGAAACCTTAGGTGGTGTGTTACTCGGGCAGACATAAAGTGGCATTGTGATTCCTTTGGTGGTTGGTTCAGATAGGAGGAGGACTCCAACTAAAGGATTGAGGCACAGGGCAAGGCTCCTCCTAACCTAACAGGAATGATGGCTACTCATAGACTGCCAATAGTGGGTTAAAGGAAAGCTCCAGTTTGGTGGAAGGATAGGTAGGTCAGGGCCCATCTTTGGCATACTACATATCGAGTATTTTTTCGTTTTATTTTTTCAAAAGATGACCGGTAAGGCGATCTCAACCCTTGGCTTCGTGTTGTCAACACCATGCTCAGCCAGTGAGCCAACCGGCCATCCCTATATAGGATCCGAACCCGTGGCCTTGGTGTTATCAGCACTGCACTCTCCCGCGTGAGCCACGGGCCGGCCCCATATCAGGTTTTTTAACGGAACAGTTTCAGTCTTACACTCATTGGTAGGGATGGAACTCCAGATTTACTCCTGCTGTAGTCAGTTTCTAGCCTCAGAGACTCCAGCTGTTCAAGTTGCAAAGATGGCTGCTTAGCTGTTTGCTTAAAGTAATGTTGGGACTTAGGGAGTAAGCTGTTCATTCGTATTTAGGTCTCCCAATCTCCATTTTTGTGCTTCTTTTAAATGATTCTTACCTTTGTATAAAATGCTGTTTATAAATTAACTAAACAATAATTTAATGTACTAGCGAACTAGTGGTACATATTCAAGAAGTGGATGTATTTTTAAACGTTTAAATTTAAAAATTAAAGTTCTAAGTGCATATAATAGAGTTGTATAGTTTTGTAAGGCTGTTTTTAAAAAGAAGCGGTTGTCTGATTTCCTCTACTCAATTTTCCATTCTGAAAGGCAACCAAACCACTTTCAATGTTCAATTCATTCTTCTCTTATTTACCTCCATATATACAAATAATATGCTAGAATGGATTTTTTTTTTT
>NW_007727798.1:345443-347316 GCF_000696425.1 Galeopterus variegatus
TTTTTTTTTTTCGTTTTTATGTTTTAGCCATTATCTATTGACCCTGGAAGGCAAAGATTTAGCTCCACCCTAACTTCTACCCTGAATTCAGCTATATTATGTATACTTACTCACTGGTATACTGGTCCTTTTTATTATCTTAGTATATTTATGTTGTGATTTTCGTTTGCTATGTAGTGTTTAGCTTTTTAAACTTCATTTAGGTTTATTGAATTATAATTGAAATAATGTAAAAATTTATCCTCTTTAGTATACAGTTCTATGAGTTTTCACAAAGGCATTTCATCATGTAATTATCACTACAATAAAAATACTGCATAAAATCATTTCCTAACCTAAAACACTCATGCTCCTTTGTAGTCAACACTTTTCTCCATCTTCTAATAATTCCAGCATTGTTTGTTGAAAAACGTGTGCTTTCTTCCTTGAATTGTCTTTGCACCAATGCCAAATATTAATTGACTGTGTGTAGGTCTATTATTAGACACCCTATTCTGTTCCACAGATCAGTGTGTCATATCACTAATATGATAAAATAAGTCTGGAAAACAGTAGTGCGAGTGCTCCAACTTTGTTCATTTTCAAAACTGTTTTGGCTATATTAATTCCTTCTCTATGTATTTTTTAAAAACAGACTTTATTTTTTTAGAGCGGTTTTAGGTTCATAGCAAAATTTAGCTAAAAGTACAAATACTTTCTATATATTCCCCTCCCCCAATTCACATACAACCTCCCTTACTTTCAAAATGCTGCACCAGAGTGGTACATTTTTACAATCAATGAACCTGCATTGACACATCAGTATATATATTTTTATCATCTTTTTACTGTCTCCATAGTTTTGTCTTTTCCAGAATGTTAGATAGGTGGAATTATACCTAGCCAACTAGGTATATATAGTTGGCTTTTCAGATTGGCTTCTTTCACTTAGTAATAACGCATTTAAGATTCCTCTGTGTNAGTTGGCTTTTCAGATTGGCTTCTTTCACTTAGTAATAACGCATTTAAGATTCCTCTGTGTCTTTTCACGGCTTGACAGCTCATTTCTGTTTAGCACCAAATAATATCCCATTGTCTGGATGTACCAGTTTATTGATTCACTTTCTGAAGGGTATCTTGGTTGTTTCCAAGTTTTGGCAATTATGAGTAAACATGCTGTAAACATTTGTGTGCAGGTTTTTGCGTGGATATAAGTTTTCAGCTCATTTGGATAAATACCAAGGAGCGCCATTGCTGGGTTGTATGGTAAAAGTATATTTAGTTTTGTAAGAAACTGCAAAACTATCTTCCAAAGTTGCTGTACTATGTTTGCATTCCCACAAGCAATGAATGAGAGTTCTTGTCGCTCAACGTCATCATCAGCGTTTGGTGTTATTAGTGTTTTGGATTTTCACCGTTCCAATAGGTGCGTTGTAGTATCTTGTTTTAATTTGCAGTTCTGTGATGACATGATGTTAAGCGTGCTTTCTGTCCTTATTTGCCATCTGTATATGTTCTTTGGTGAGATTTCTGTTGAGATCTTATGCTCTTACTGGGTTGTTTGTTTACTTACTGTTGAGTTTTAAGTATGTTTGCGTATTTTGGGTGACAGTCTTTTATCAGGTATGTCTTTTGCAAATATCTTCTCCTCGTCTGTCACTTGTCTTATTCTGTTCACAGCGTCTTTTTGCAGAGCCGAAATTTTTTATTTTAATGAAGTCGTTTGTCAGTGATTTCTTTCATGGATCATGCTTTTGGTGTTGTATTTAGGAAGTTATCACCATACTCAAGGATGCCGAGATTTGCTTTGATGTTATCTTCTAGGAGTTACGATTTACAGCTTTGTGTTTTATGTTTAGGTCTATAATGCATTTTGAATTGATATTTGTAAAGA
>NW_007727798.1:347844-352621 GCF_000696425.1 Galeopterus variegatus
TTTACAGCTTTGTGTTTTATGTTTAGGTCTATAATGCATTTTGAATTGATATTTGTAAAGAGGTAAGTTAGGTCTGTGTTTAGATTTATTTTTTTGGCATGTGGACATCCAGTCATTCTAGCACTGTTTGTTGCTCCATTGTATTGCTTTTGCTCCTTTCTCAAAGATTAGTTGACTAGGGCTGGCTGATTGGTTCAGTTGGTTAGAGCACTGCCTTGTAGCACAAGGTCAAGGGTTTGGATCCCTTTATGGTCCAGCTGCCAAAAAAAAAAAAAAAAAGATTAGTTGACCATATTTGCGTGGGCCTATTTCTGGGCTCTCTATTCTGCTCCATCAATTCATTTGTCTATTCTTTTACCACTCGCACGCTGTCTGGATTATTGTAGCTTTATATTATGTTTTGAAGTCAAGTAGTGTCAATCCTTCAGCTTTATTCTTCCCCATCAGTATGGTGTTGGCTATTGTGGGTCTTTTGCCTCTGCATATAAATTTCACAATCAGTTTGTTGATATCCACAAATTTGCTGAGATTTCTACTGGAATTGCATTGAATCTACAGATCTAGTTGATCAGAACTGACGTTTTGACAATATTGAGTCATCATATCCACAAACATGGAATATCTCTCTATTTATATAGTTCTTTTTTGATTTTTTTAAATCAGAGTTTTGTGGTTTTCCTCACATAGCTCTTGTACATAATTTATAAAATTTACCCTTAAGTATTTCATTCTTGGAGATGCTAATGTATATGGTATTTTGTTTTTAATTTCAAATTCCACTACTCATTGCTAGTACATAGGGAAACAATTTATTATTGTATATTAACCTTGTATCCTGCCACCTAGCTGGAATCACTTATTTGTTCCAGGAGGTTTTCTTTTTGGTCGATTTCTTTAGGAATTTCTACATAGAAGATTATGTCATTTGTGAACAAAGACAGTTTGAGTTCTTCCTTCCTGGTGTATATATGTTTTTATTTCCTTTTCTTGTCTTACTGCATTATGTAAGGCTTCGAGCATGATATTGAAAAGGAGTGGTAAGAAGAGACATCCTTGCCTTGTTCCTGATCTTAGTGGGAACGCTGTTAGTTTCTCAACATTAAGTATGATGTTAGTTGTAGTTTTTTCTGTAGATGTGCTTTATCAGTCAAGGAAGTTTCCCTCTGTTCCTAGTTTGTTGACGGGTTTTTATTCTGAATGGGTGTTGGGTCTTGTCATATGCTTTTTCTGTATTTATTGATATGATCATGTGATTTTTCTTCTTTAGCATGTTGATTTAATGGATTACATTAATTGGTTTTTAAATTTTGAACTGGCCTTCATACCTGGGATAAACCCCATTTGTTCATGGTATATGTTGTTTTTAAACAGTGTTGGATGTAACTTGCTAATATTTTCTTGAGAACTTTTGCATTTATGTTCATGAGAGATAGTGTTGTGTAATTTTCTGTTCTTGTAATGTCTTCCTCTGCTTTTGGTATTAGGGTAATGCTGGCCTTGTGGAGTGAGCTAGGAAGTGTTCCTTCTGCTTTTATGTTAAGGAAGAGATCGTAGAGAATTTCTTCCTTAAAAGTTTGGTAGAATTCACCAGTCAACTCCTCTGGCCCTATGCTTTCCGTTTTGAAAGATTATTAATTAGGGCCGGCCCGGTGGCGCACTGCTACAGTTCGGATCCCACATACAGACCGGTTCCCGCTCACTGGCTGAGCGAGGTGCAGGCGCGACACCGAGGGTTGCGATCCCATTGCCGGTCCCGGTCTGGTATGGGCGCGACACTGAGTGTTGCGATCCGTTGCCAGGCACAAAAAAAAAGACAAAAAAAAAAAAAAAAGAAAGATTATTAATTATTGGTTCAATTCCTTTAGTAGGTATAGGCCTATTCACATTATATGTTTCTCTTGTGAGTTTTGGCATGTTATTTCTTTCAAGGTAGTGCTCTGTTTCATCTAGGTTATCAAATTTGTGATCATAGAGTTGCTCGTGGTATTCCTTTATTATCCTTTAAATGTCCATGGGATATGTAGTGATGTCCCCTCTTTTATTTCTGATATTTGTAAATTGCATTGTCTTTTTTTTTTTCTGTTAGGAGGCCTGGCTGGAGGCTTATCAGTTTTACTGATCTTTTGAAAGAACCAGTTTCTGTTTCTGTTGATTTTTCTCTATTGCTTTCCTGATTTCACTTTCATTGATTTCTGCCTTATTATTTTTATTATTTCTTTTCTTCTGCTTTCTTTGGATTTAATTTGCTCTTCTTTTTATAGTTTCCTAATATAGAAGTTTAGATTACTGATTTTAGATCTTTCTTTTCTAATATATGCACCCAGTGCAATAAATTTCCATCTAAGCATTGCTTTTACTGCATCCAACCAATTTTAGTAAGGTGTATTTTCATTTTCATTTAGTTCAAGATATATTTTCAGTTCTCTTGAGATTTCTTCTTTGATCCAAGTGATATTTAGAAGTGCTATTTAATCCCCAAGTATTTGGGGGATTTCCATCTATCTTTCTGTTAATTGATTTCTAATTTAATTCCATTGTGGTTTGAAAGCGTACATTGCAAGATTTGTATTCTTTTAGATTTCTTAAGGTTTATTTTATGGTGGAGAATGTGGTCTATCTTAATGAATATTCCATTTGAGCTTGAATGTAGATGGTGTTGTTGGATGAAGTAGTCTATAGATGTCCATTACCTCAAGTTCATTGCTGGTGCTGTTGAGTTCAGTACAATTTTACTGATTATCTGCCTGTGGGACTGTCCATTTCTGGTCGAGTGGTATTGAGGTCTTCAACTGTAATAGTTGATTTATCTATTTCTCCATGTAGTTCCGTCAGCTATTGCCTCATTTATTTTTATGTTCTCTTTGAAGGTTCCTATACACTGATTGTTGTCTTCTGGGAGAATTGACATCTTTATAATTATGTACTCCCCTCTTCATCCCTTATACTTGCCTTGCTCTGAAAGTCTGATTTGTCTTAATATAGCTACTCCAGATTTCTCTTGATTAGTGTTGTCATGCTATATCTTTCTCTATCCCTTAATTTTAATCTATATGTGTTTTCATATGTAAAATGGGTTTCTTGTAGACAATATAAGGTTAGGCCTTGTTTTTTGATCCACTTTGATAATCTGTGTGTTTTAATCGTATTTATATCATTGATGTTTAAAGTGATTATCAATATAGTTGGATTAATATCTACCATATTTGTTGATCTATTCTAATTGTCTTGTTCTTTGTTCCTATTTTTGTCTTCCACTCTTTTTCTGTCTCTTATGGTTTTATATAAAATCCCTTATGAAACACCAAGGTCAAGTATTTGGATCCCCATACCGGTTAGCTGTCCCCCCCCCAAAAAATGCTTTATGTACATTTTCTGTGATTTAATTTTTTCTCCTTTTGTAGCATATCAGATATACTTTTTAAGAAACATTTTCACTGGTTGCCTTGGAGTTTGCAGTATGCATTTACAACTATTACAATTTCACTTTCAAATAACACTATACCATTTCATGGGTAGTACACGTACCTTTGTAATTACAAAATATTTCCAATTCCTCCCTCTTGTTCCTTGTATCATTGCTAGAATTCATTTCACTTACACATAAGCTATAATCATCTAATACATTGTTGGTATTATTATTTTGAACAAACTACATTGTTGATATCATTATTTTGAACAAACTCTTGTTTGATTAATTAAGAATAAGAAAAATAAAAGTTGATTTTACCTTCACTTATTCCATCTTCAATGCTTTTCCTTTCTCTATGTAGATCTAAGTTTATGAGCTATATTATTTTCTTCTCCCTGAAGAGCTTCTTTTAATGTTTCTTGCAAGTCAGATCTACTGACAACAAATTCCCTCAATTTTTGTTTGTTTGAGAAAGACTTTATTTCTCCTTCAGCTTTGAAAGATGATTTTGCAGAGTATAGAATTCTAGGTTATTTTTTTTCTCTCAACACTTCAAATAATTCAGCTCACTCTCTTCTTCCTTGCACATTTTGTGAGTAAAAGTCAGATGTAATTGTTATTTTTTCTCCTCTCTGGGAGCAAAAAGTTGGCTTTTCTCCCTCTGGTTTCTTTCAAGATTTTTTTTTTTTTTACTATCTTTGATTTTCGGCAGTCTGAATGTGATATGCCTAAGTCAAAGTCTTTTTTTTTTGCACTTAAATTGATTGGTATCCTCTCAGCTTCCTGGATTTAATTCTCCATCATTATGGCTTCAAATATTGCTTCTGTTCCTTTCTTTCTCCTCTATTTGGTTTTCCCATGACACATATTTTACACGCTTTATGATTATTGCACAGTTCTTCAATTTTCTTTTTTGTTTCAGTCTTTTTTGTGTTTTTAGTTTTCATAGTTTCTATTAACATATCCTCAAGTTCAGAGATTATTTTCTCAGCCATGCTCAGTCTACTAATGAGCCCATCAAAGGCATTCTTTATTTCTGTTACAGTGTTTTTGATCTCTAGTGTTTCATTTTGATTCTTCCTTAAAATTTCCGTCTCTTTGCTTACATTACACGCGATGAATCAGGTTGGCATACAAGGATAAATTCCACTTGTTCTTTGTATATACTTTTTAAAAAATACGTTATTTGATTAAATTTGCTAATATTTTGGTGAGGATTTTTGCATCTAAGTTCATGAGAGATACTGATCTGTACTTTTTCTTGCCTTCTCTGTTTCTGGTTTTGGTATCAGGAATACTGGATTCATAGTTGGGAAGTATTTCTTCCTCTTCTTTCTTCTGGAAGAGCTGGTTTTCTAGGCCTGTGAT
>NW_007727798.1:353086-354459 GCF_000696425.1 Galeopterus variegatus
CCACTTGTTCTTTGTATATACTTTTTAAAAAATACGTTATTTGATTAAATTTGCTAATATTTTGGTGAGGATTTTTGCATCTAAGTTCATGAGAGATACTGATCTGTACTTTTTCTTGCCTTCTCTGTTTCTGGTTTTGGTATCAGGAATACTGGATTCATAGTTGGGAAGTATTTCTTCCTCTTCTTTCTTCTGGAAGAGCTGGTTTTCTAGGCCTGTGATGTTTCTTTTTATTTGGTGGGAGGTTATAAATTATGAATTCAGTTTTTATAACAGATATAGTATAATTCTGCTCATATACTTTTTATTGAGTTCTGATCAGTTTTTTCACCAAGGAATTATTTCCTTTCATCTGAGTTGTTGAATTTACTAAGTTCTTTGGAGTATTTATTTGTTTCACTTTTAATGTGTCTGGAATGTGTAGTGATGTCTACTCATTTATTGGTGGTATTCATAAATTTTTTTTCTCTTTTTATAGTGGTCATTTCTGCTAATGGATTATCAACTTTATTGTTTTCNAAATACTTTTGTAATACCAGCCATTTATTCCATTCCTAAAGAACTGAGCATCCTGGGAATTGAACTGAGTCAGTGCAGTCTTTTTTATATAATTAATTGAAGAAAAATGAGTGCCCTTTAAAGATTTTTTAGGATTCGGAAACAAAAAGAAGCCAGAAGCAGCCAAATCAGTATTATAGGGTGGATGCCTACTGATTTTCATTGGAACTCTTGCAAAATTGGCCTTTTTTGATGAGAGGAATGAGCAGGAGCATTGTTCTNCATTGGAACTCTTGCAAAATTGGCCTTTTTTGATGAGAGGAATGAGCAGGAGCATTGTTCTGGTGAAGACATTCTTCATTTCTGTTAGTGTTTTTGATCTCTAGTGTCTCTTTTTGAGAATTTCTGACTTTTTTCCAACAAACATGCTATTAGTTATATATTTATATATGTATATATATTATATATGTGTATATATGTATATTTATATATGCACTTTTATTAATTTCTGCTCCAATCTTTATTTTTTCCTTTCTTTTGTTGTTTTGGTTGTGATTTGATTTTTTTCTAGCTTAAAATATAAGCTCAGGTTGCTCATTGGAGATGTCTTCTAAAGACAACTATTTACTGCTTAAAATGTCCGTAGAACTTTAACTTCACCCCTTAAATTTTAATAAATTGTATATTCATTTTCATTCACAATGGAATATTCTTTTAAATTTCTCTTGAGTCTTTCTCCATGTTCCCATGGGTTATTCAGAAGTGTGTTGTTTGTGCCGACCCCATGGCTCACTGAAGAGAGTGCAGTGCTGGTAGCACCGAGGCCGCGGGTTTGGATCCTATATAGGGATGGCTGGTGCGCTCACTGGCTGAGC
>NW_007727798.1:355220-359491 GCF_000696425.1 Galeopterus variegatus
CGGTAAAAAAAAAAAAAAAAAAAAAGAAGTGTGTTGTTTAATCTCCATATATTTGGGAAGTTTCCAGATATACATGTGTTATTGACTTCCATTTTAATTTATGTCCAGGGAACATACTTTGTATTATTTAAGTTCTTTAAAGTTAAGATTTGGTTTTGGCTAGAAATGTAGGATCTCTTGATGAAAACTCTTTGTGCACTTGAAGAGAATGTGTGTTCTGGTTTTGGGTAGAAAGGCCTATAGATGTAAATCAGGTCAAGTTCATTGATAATGTTGTTCAGGTGTCTATATTCTTAATGATCTCATTCTACTTGTTGTACTAAAGAAAAATAATTGTTAAAGAAATCTCTCATTGTTATTGGGAGTCTCTATCACTTTGTAGGGGCAGTTTCATTGATTTGCTAGGAGGACCCAGAGGACCTGGCCTATAATTGTCCTCATGGGTATGAGTTATTATCATGAAAGGATACAAAGCAAAGTTAGTAAAGAGAAAAGACGCATGGGGCTCAAGTTCTTTGAAACCAGGTACAAGCTTCCAAGTATTCTCTCCCAGGAAGGTCACATGGGACACACCTCATTCCTCCAGGAATGCACTGTGAAAACTTATATGAAATGTTGTTTACTAGGGAGGCTCAGTGCCAATAGCTTTTAGTGTGGGCTGGTCATGTAGGCACCCTCTGCCCAGCACAGAGCAAAATTCCAGACTTGCAGAAGGAAAGCAGGTATTCAGCATAAACTATATGGATTATACAGTTTAGCTACAGTGAGCCGTTCTTATCAGGGAATGGTAGGATAGTTCGTGAAATCCAAGTTTCCAGATGCCGTCCAAGCATCATCCTTGCAAGCAGGCCTTTCTAAAGATAATAGTCTCAGGCCTCCTATGTGAACTGTTCTATGCAGCTCTTTCAAGGCATTTTTTTGTTACCTGTTCTCTTGTTCTTTGTATGAGTACCATTTTGTTTCTTTCTATGTCTCATAGTTGTTGTTGAAACTTGCACATAATAGATAGTAGATTGCAGTGATTCTGGATACTGTGGGGCTTGTTGGTGTTTACCTCTTTGTATGTTTAGTGATTTGGCAGGACTTTCGGTGCCGTGTTTTCTGCCTACACTGTGCATCCTCTGCTTTTACTCTTTAGAGGGAACACCTTTGGACATAAGCATAGTCACTTTGGAGTGACTGGTTTCAGCAGGGCCCTCTTTCCCCAGTCCCTTCTTCCAGTCTCTCAGCTAAACTGTCTGCTTCTGTTATCATACCTAATCTTTAGTTGGCATCAATTTCAGACTGATTGCTCTATTGTTTTTGACCATCCCTCAGGGCATAAACTGCTCCACAGTGTGATGCAAATAAATTGGGGCCCTTCTGTAGAGGTAGGCCAGACTTTGAGATTGGCTCGGTTTCCAGTAGGGCTCTTCTTATCTGTCTCTTTCCTTGATTCTCTCTGGTAAACTAATAGTTGGCTTTCCTTTAGCTTTTTGCTGTCAAGTAGTTACCAATCTCCTATTAATTGCTTACCACCCATATCTCTATTGTTTTGGGGAGCACCCTTAGGCTTTTACTTTCCCCCATTGTGTTCCAAATTAAGTCAGTTCCCCTGGAGATACCTTCAGAGTTCTCTCTTATTACAGCCTGTCTCTCCCCCTGGGCAAAACCTTTATACCGACTGCTGCTCTGGAGCTGAGAGCAGGGAAAGTGGCTAGCTTTTCTGAGTGACAACTCTACTTCAAGAGTTTGGCGGGGGTGGTAGCCTCTGGTTTTCGTATATAACTATGTCAACCTCATGTTAAGACTCACTTTGTGCTATGTCTCAGAGAAGGTCTCATTTCACATTATTGTACCTCTCCTGTCCTTCTCTCAGTAGTATTTCTTTGTTCCTTGCTACTGCTATATGGCATTCTTTAGCCTGGTTGTGCTTGGTAGGGGGGATGTCTTATCTGTGGTTTTTTTGTTAAGGCTTAGTCTTAAGCACCATGCCTTTAAGTCTCATGGTTGTGTCCTAATGTATACTCTTGTCTCCCCCACCCCCACCCCACCTCCAATGGAATGTTGGGCCCAGTATGTATATCTGCTCCCTTTCAAGGGCTAGTCTTTTTTTCTTCTTTTCTCTTGCATTCCCCCAGGGTCAAAGTGTTTAGACTGTCCTAATAGCCAGTGTTTGTTGCCCTTCCTCCCACTGAATGGGGATTTTGTTTTGTAGATGGGACCTGGATCTGGGCAGATTTCTTTGACCCTCTCCAAACTGCTCTTGTTCCCCTCCCCCATGTGTGTGCCTTAGGGTAATTGCTCAGGACTTTCACCAGTCTATTGTGCGATCTCCTGAATGGGTTAGAGGAGAAAACCACTGAATACAGAGCAGAGCTCTAAATTTCTTTGTCCCCCACGGGCTTCACAGTCTCTTGCCAGTTAACCCTTGTCCTTGACCAATTGACCAACCACTTTAGTAGATCTCTTATTGATGTCTAGTTGCATGCACTACTTTCACAGGTAAGGCAGTGATTGTGTCTCTCATCAGTCCCTTCAGGCACCTATCTCAACTTAGTTTTTGGCCAGTTGGTTCCCATAAGACCTCATGTCTCCATGGGATTCCCCCTTCTCTTGTTGCCCATTTCCCCTTCTTTGTAAGGATGGGAGTGATGCTCTCTTTAGCTCTCTACTTACTAGTACCAGGTCTTGTTTTCAAATCTAGTTTGGCAATGTCTTTCATTTTATTAGTGTGTGGAGCCCATTTATATTTACTGTTATTCCTGATATTGTTGGATTTATATCTCTAATGTTTTTAAAGACTATTTGGTTTGGAATGGTGTTAGGTCTATAGAAATACTGCCAGGATAGATAGTTGAGAGTTCCTAGATTTCTTTAGTTTTATCGTTTCACATTTGTCTCAACTAAGAAATTAACACTGGCACCATATTAGTAAGGTAAACTCTAGGCTTTATTTGTATTTCACCAGTTTCTTTTTTGTGTGTGTTTTGTAGGATGCAACCCAAAATATGGTATTGTACTCAGCCATCATGGTTCCTTAGTCTTTCCCTCTTTTTCATGACCTTGACAGATTTAAAGCCTGCTGGTCAGATATTTTGTAGAAACTTCTTCAGCTTGGATTTGTCTGATACATTCTCATGATTAGACTGGTAGTATGGAGTTTTGGGGAAAATACCACACAGACAAAGTGCCCTTCTCATAGCATCATATCAGGTATTAAAATGATTTCAGCATGACTTATTTGTGATGATGTTACTCGTGATCACTTGGTTCAGGTTGCCAGGTTTCTCCACTGTAAAGTTACTATTTTTCTGTTTCAGTAGTCTGTGCTTTGGAAGTGAGTTTAGGTCATATTTCAGAGAAACAGAACTAAGTTCTATCTCTGGAAGAGTGAGTATCTACATATAGTTTTGGGAAATTTTTTTTTTTAGAGAGGGTCTCTTCTTTCCCTTATTTACTTAATCATTTATTTACATCAATGTAGATTCCTGAATAATTATTTATTAGTTTGTTATTTTTAATCCCTCATCTTTTCTTTAACTATTGCTTACTTGCTGGTACTATAAGGTACTGCAGGCTGATCTGGTATTTTCCCTGCATCAGCCCTAGTTTTAGCCATTTCTATAAGAAGCCTAGGTACTTTTTATTGAAAAGTGGATTTGGAAACCAGGGTTTGAGCACTGAGCACACTTTTAGCTCCCGGTGTGTCCGTGCTTCTGGGTCCTCTAAGCAGAGAGGTAGAAAATATGTGTACGTATAGTAATAATTGTACCTATTTAATTATTTCAATATATAGCTATCTGTGTATCTACTAAAATAAACATGAGTGCACAGTGATATCTTTGATTCTAATCTCGGATGAGGTCTCATACTTGCTATCCATATTGCTTACTTTAAACGTCTTCCTCTGGTAGTTAGAAAATGAAGTCCTATTACCTATAGTTTATTTATTCATCTGTCCTACTCTACTATACATGCAAGGTGGTTTCATAACTGTCCATGCTCCTGTAGAAATTAAATTTACCAGCCAACGTTAAGATTGTGCCTTCAGAGCTGTTTCTAAAAATGTAGGTGTTTTCTTTTGTTTTTCCATGTAGTTGTGATATAGTTTTCATTTTAACTTTTAGGTGTATAATCCATTTTAACTAAATTTGTATGAGTGAGATATATGTTGACACATATTTTCTTTGCAGTCCTCCAGGTGCTTCAGTATCTTTTGTTAAAAAGTATACCCTTTCTACATTGCACGGTCTTTGCATCTGTGTTGAAAGTAAGTTAACTGGATATGC
>NW_007727798.1:360665-365625 GCF_000696425.1 Galeopterus variegatus
TAAGTTAACTGGATATGCGTGGATCTATTTCAGGAGTCCTTGTTTGTGCGTACCTGATAGGCTTTTGGTTTTCCCTATGCTCTGCTCCCTTGAGAAAATCTGTCTTTAGCTGTCCCCTGCATATTGCCCTACTTTTACTTGATACTTAGTTGCATACTCTTGGGGTTAAAAAGGGGCATGTTTTCTAATGTTCCGATTAAAATTCAGTAGTAAGCAGGCACTGTGAATCTGGGTCTTCACAAGTCTTCCCTCTTCAGATGTAATTCTTTGCCTAGCATGTATTCCTTTTCCTCTGTTAGGGCTAAAGCTTTATTTTGTCCCTTGCTCTTCTTACCCAGCCTCAGTTGGCTTCCACCCCTGNCTGTTTTTCCCTGCAACACATATGTAATGTGGTGGCTTTCATAGCTGCTTTTGAATTTTTTTCTTATCTTTTCAGCAGTTTATGATATTTCTGGGTGTGTTTTTTCAGTTTATCCTGTTTGGTCTGCTGAGGTTGTTGAGTATATGGATTTATCTTTCATCAAATTTGGGAAGTTTTTGGATGTTATTCCTGTCAGCCATTTTTTTCTGCACAGTTTTTTTTTTTTTTTCTTTCTGGGACTCTGTGATGATGTACAGTAGATATTTTGATATTTGCCCAGTAGATCCTTAGGCTCTATTTGTTTTGTTCCGGTCTGTTTTTATTCTATTGCTCAGTTGAGTATTTTATATAGATCTTTCTTCAACTTCAGTGACTCTTTTTTCTGTCTTTATTTTGCTATTGTGATCTCCAGGGAATTTGTATGTTTTAGTTAAAAAAATTTCAATTTGGTTCTTCTTTTTAGTGTTATTAAGGTATAATATCCGACCATAAATGTTAGCCATTGTATGTGTACAAGTCATACCTTTTTAGTAAATTTATAGGATGAGGCTGTCACCACAGTTCAATTTTAGAGCATTTCTTTATCTTCAAAAGTTCTCTCAAGCCTGTTTCCAGTCTGTCCTGCTCCCATCCCTAGACCCAGGCTATCACTGATCTCCTCTGTGTATAAGTTAACATTTACTAGACATTTTATATAAATGAAATAATAGAATGTTTATTCTATTGAGTATGATCTTCACTTATTAAAATGTTTTTGAGGTTTATCCATGTGGTAGCATGTATTAGTATTTCCTTTTTTTTAGAGCAGAATATTATTCAGTATTAAAGTATAACACACATTATTTCTCTAGTATTTGAAAGTTGAATTGGGGGGGCTTTTAAGAATAAATGCAGCTATGAACATCTATGTACATGTTCGAATATGTTTTCATTTCTCTTATGTAGATTCCTTGGAATAGAATGACTGGATCATGTGGTGTTTATTCAGCTTAAAAAAAAAAACTGCCAATCTGTTTTCCAGTGTGGCTCTCCTATTTTACATTTTCAGCACCAATGTGTGAGGAATTAACATTTCTCCCCATCCTCATCACTGTAAAATTCTGTATCATGAAATATAATATTTTTTCAATGACTTAGAATTGTAAAAACCATTCTTAGCTAATGGGCTGTACAAAAACTGGTACTGGGCCAGATTTGGCCTATGGACCATAATTTGCCTACCCATGGTCTAGGCTATTTCCCCTTTGTAGCCTCATCCCACACAGAAGACTCATTCTCCTTTTGGTGTTGTAGAGGTAAAATTAACCCCCACTTTCATAACATATGCAATTCGCTTCTGTGAAACTGCTTGCTGTGTGATAATGTAGATTAATTAAGTTTAAATAGTATTTAAATGGCTTAAGGACCCACCAACCTTTTTGGAACTTTCCATTGTCAGGGGAAAAGGAATTTCCAGGAAGGGCCTAACCGCTATAAGGATGGGCCATTCCAAGAACCCAAAGTACACCGAGTTCCAGGAAAGGCCTAACTACTAGGTGATGGGTCTCGTCCCCAGTTCCCACCTGTGTACCACCAATGAATTTAAAAGTCACCTCAGATGACCAATAAGCTGTGTACAACTCATCCTGGTGCCAAAGTCTGCCTACCAAACTGTATTAAAAGTGCTTGTGTTAAGGGCTTGGGGCCGCTTCCATCCTGAAAACGGAGCAACCCCAGCATGATTGAATAAAAACCTCTTGCTTGATTTCAATGATCTCTGTCTCCTGGTCTTTGTGAGATGAGCCTTCCCAACAAGTAATATTTGTGCTTTTGGGCCGGTCTTACAGTGTGTGAATGTCACGCCTTAAAAACTAATGCCACCTTAACTGACATTACATGTGGCACCATTACAGGCCCACAAGGGCGTATTAACATGGCAGCCTAAGACGGCACCAGGAGGAAGTAGAGTGGGAGTGTCTGCGGGAACCTTGCCTTAGCCTTTATTGGCCAAATACGCACTTTTGCACTTATGAACACTGTGTGGTTGCAATAGCTAGGCATTGAGACAGGATGCATGCCTTTCACCTTTAAGCTGATAGGATTATGTAAAATACCTCCCTTCCCCATTTGCCTTTCAAAGCAAGTGCTTGTGTGATAATACATGGAACTGCTCAACAGAACCCCTGCCACATCTGAGTGTCCTTTAACCGGGCTGGTTGAGGCCGGCGGTTGTGCTCACCTCTCTTCATGGCTCTCTTCCCCCGTCTCCTCCCAAAGGGGACAGGAGAGAAAGAGGAATCTGGGCCATTCGCTCACCCACCAAAAGGAACGAGGCTAGGGCTGTTTGGGTCAGCCAGCGGCGGACACAACAGAGTGGTGCCATGTGTGAGGCATTTCTTAAAACTCGTGGGTGAAAGCCGAGCAAGTGAGGCCCCTGGCTGCTTGGTCCTGAAAGAAGGTCGATGAAGGGTGATCAACCAGCAGAGTGGCCCCCACAACCGCGGTAGTTGCCATGAAGTAATCCGCCTGCATGTCAGGGTGAGTACCATAATGGGGAAGTCCCTGCACTTCTCTGAACTGTTGCTCCCTTTGTCCCTTTCTCACGGGTCAACATGGGAGGCATGTGTGGAAAGAGTGATGAGACAGCCTGCAAGGCTCTAAAGTACATGTTAAAAAGCAGAGGCCTAGAAATATCTGACTCCACGGCCACCAATGCCTGGCGTCATGTGGTGCAGGTAGCCCCTTGGGCACCCTCGTCCAAATTGTTCTCGTATGAGACTTGGGACCTGGTTCAGATCCTGGCCAGAAAGAACGAGATTAGTCACGAGCTCGAACCCCCCTTAGGGTTCTACCCAACCATCTCGGCCCTAAAGCTTTGCTTCCGTCCCGAGCATCAGGAAGGGGCAGAAAGTGATTGGGCGCAGTTCGATGAGGAGAGAAAAAAGGAAACAAAGCTGCCAATGCAAGGCCCTGAGCCATTGAGTGATACCTATGCCCCTACCCTGTACCCTCCTCTCCCGGCATACTCACCCCACCAAAGTTTAGCTGAAGGAGAGAAAGCAGCACCTGAAGAAGTGGAGGAGGCTAGCCCCCATTTAAAAACATCCCCGGCAGAGCCACAGGTTTTTCCTGTCATGGCTCGCTGGGAACCCATGGGCTGTACAAAAACTCAGGCCTATCCGGTCAACATTGTAAAAGAACTAAAAACGGCTGTTTCCAAGGCCAGGACTTTATCCTCAGCCTTGCAGGCTCAGACATGAAACTTAACCGAAGCCTTCAAGACGTTTACTGTGCTGATCCCCTCAGGAAACAATACTTCCCCACCCTTCAAGGGACAATGTTTTGGTTGCGGAAGACAGGGTCATTTTAAAAGCCAATGTACCAAGGCTAAAGGCAAAAATCTCCCTACCACACCTTGCCCCTGATGTAAAAACGGATTACATTGGGAAAAGGACTGTAGGTCCAAATTTGACAAAGCCCCCGGTGGAAATAGGCCGGCCGCTTGGTACCCTTGGGAAGCTCATGACCTTAAAGAGCTGAAAAAGGCTGTAGCAGAGGATGGGCCCAATTCCCCATGGGCAGAAACCATCCTCCAGGGCTTGGCACACCAACCCTGCAGAACCCAAGATTGGAAAATGTTCTGTAAGGCTGTCCTCCCCCCAAATTTGTTTATCAAATTCTGTGCCTTCTTTGAAGAAGAGTGCCGTGTGCAGGTGGAGATAAACCAAGCAGCCAACCCACCCATCCCTATCAGCTTCGGCATGCTGTCTGGAACAGCAGATCAATTTAGTACTGGAATCCGACAGGCTGCTATCCCAGCCCCCTACCAGGACCAGGTTAGGGGAACAGCGTTAGCTGCATGGAAAAAGTTGGCTGAAGGGCCCAGTGAGCCCGCAATGGCCGGGATCACCCAGTGACCCTCCGAGGACCTGCCCTCTTTCATTGTTTGAGTGGAACAGAGCATACAGAGAAAGTTTCCCCCAGGTCCTCTCCGGGACCAGTTTGTAAAAATGCTAGTGTGGGACGGCATGACTGCCAACCACAAGCTTGCCTGTGCTGGGCTCAAAGATCATTCTATGGAAAAGTGGGTCATCGCCAGTAGAGATGTTGGAAGGTACCAACAACAAACCAGAGCCTTAACTTCCGCTCTACAAGCTCAAGTGGAAACCCTTGCAGATGCTGTGACCCACGCTCTTAGTGTCAGGATCCCTAAGGAGAGCCCCATCCAACCCGCCCATAGGGGTCAATGTTATGGCTGTGGGGAACAAGGTCATTTCAAAAGGGACTGTCCCAACTGGAAAAATACAAACCTTCCCTATACGCTGTGCCCTAGGTGCAGTAAGGGGCTTCATTGGAAGCGTGAGTGCTGGTCTAAGTTTGACAAGGACGGAAAGCCTTTAAAATAGAGGAGGGGCAATCCCCAACCCCATCACCCCAAGGCGATACAAAGCCAGCACCTCCATGCCCTACCAGGTGGCCAGTACCCCAGGCTCATTGGACTATACCTATAGTTCCTGGTTTAAGACCAAAAATGAATTTTTTTTTTTTTTTAAAGATGCCCGGTAAGGGGATCTCAACCCTCGACTTGGTGTTGTCAGCACCACGCTCAGCCAGTGAGCG
>NW_007727798.1:366625-367909 GCF_000696425.1 Galeopterus variegatus
GAACAGCGTTAGCTGCATGGAAAAAGTTGGCTGAAGGGCCCAGTGAGCCCGCAATGGCCGGGATCACCCAGTGACCCTCCGAGGACCTGCCCTCTTTCATTGTTTGAGTGGAACAGAGCATACAGAGAAAGTTTCCCCCAGGTCCTCTCCGGGACCAGTTTGTAAAAATGCTAGTGTGGGACGGCATGACTGCCAACCACAAGCTTGCCTGTGCTGGGCTCAAAGATCATTCTATGGAAAAGTGGGTCATCGCCAGTAGAGATGTTGGAAGGTACCAACAACAAACCAGAGCCTTAACTTCCGCTCTACAAGCTCAAGTGGAAACCCTTGCAGATGCTGTGACCCACGCTCTTAGTGTCAGGATCCCTAAGGAGAGCCCCATCCAACCCGCCCATAGGGGTCAATGTTATGGCTGTGGGGAACAAGGTCATTTCAAAAGGGACTGTCCCAACTGGAAAAATACAAACCTTCCCTATACGCTGTGCCCTAGGTGCAGTAAGGGGCTTCATTGGAAGCGTGAGTGCTGGTCTAAGTTTGACAAGGACGGAAAGCCTTTAAAATAGAGGAGGGGCAATCCCCAACCCCATCACCCCAAGGCGATACAAAGCCAGCACCTCCATGCCCTACCAGGTGGCCAGTACCCCAGGCTCATTGGACTATACCTATAGTTCCTGGTTTAAGACCAAAAATGAATTTTTTTTTTTTTTTAAAGATGCCCGGTAAGGGGATCTCAACCCTCGACTTGGTGTTGTCAGCACCACGCTCAGCCAGTGAGCGAACCGGCCATCCCTATATGGGATCCGAACCCGTGGCCTTGGTGTTATCAGCACCGCACTCTACCGAGTGAGCCACAGGCCAGCCCACCAAAAATGAATCTTAAAATTCAAGGCAAAGCGATCCGCGATGCCTTGTTGACATGGGGGCAGATCGAACAGTCCTTAGAGAAGAAAAAATCCCTTCAAGCTGGGAGTTAGAAAAAAAAAAAAAATGGCGACGGGTCTGGAGCACCCGCGTCAGGAAACAGCGCTATCCTGAGAGCTGTGAGCTGTGATACCAGAGTATTGACTGCATTTCCAAGAGCAACAAAGGACGAATAAATCTTTCAACAACGATCCTACATCGACAAATGTTGGGCATAACTTTGCACGCATGCGCCCTGATGCGCACGGGCGCCAGTTCATGCGCTCCGCGGCCACCATTTCACTAGTGCTCAATGGCAGTACCTGCCAGCCTCGCCCTTCCGGGTCCCAGTGATTCAGCAACTTTAGTTCCGTATTCACGTAA
>NW_007727799.1:0-12460 GCF_000696425.1 Galeopterus variegatus
TCTTACTCACTCTCCTTATAAAGCCATCAGGACCATGTACATGAAACTCATTACATCACGAATGGATGAATTTATTCACGAGGGTGCAGTCCTTGTGGTCCAATCACCTCTCAAAGGCCCCACCTTTCAAATACCATAATTGGATTTCCCACCCCCTTAACACTTATAATGGAGATCAAGTTTCCAGTACATGGACTTTCAGGGGGCACATTTGACCCATAGCACTAGCCAGTTCTAAACTGTTTCCCTTGCCCTGCCTTGTCTTTGCTGAAGAAACCCCAATAAAAGCTTTTGCCTTGGCCTTCACCTTGCTTCAGCTTTCTGCTTCCTGACTGCCCTGAGTGGCCTGCCATGTCTACTATGTCCATGACCTGTGGGTATGATACACTTTGTTTCCCTGAGCCTCTCCTGCATCCCCTCTTGTGGCCATACCTGAGCATCACATAAAAGAACACAGAACAGAGCAGTGATACAATCATGTAAAATTTCTGTCATTTAAAGAAACGTAATATACTTGAATAAATAAAATGAAATCTAATTTGTAAATGTAATATACGAATTTAAAAGGCAGGTGGGGGCTTAGTTCCAGATGAAGAACAGATTGCAAAATCCTGTGTTTTTATGACTAATGACTAAATGGATGACCTGACGGGTTCTCATCCCTACAGGGTTATGTGGCATAGCTCCATTCTGCCTGCTTCCCCCAAGTTCCACTGATCTGTATTCTGCTGGGAATGGTGAAAAAGCACTAGCTCAGGATGCTCAAACCTTATCATCCTTGTGTACCTCTCTGGGTCTCTGTTTTCTCAGCTGTAAAATGGGCACTGAACAAGGTGATCTCGGTCTTTGTCGCTCTAATACTCCAGGTCTGTGCCTCACTCACCCCTCCTGGGGGTTTCCTTGGCACTGGTCCTGGAAATCCTATCTGCATCACTCAGCAGTAAGATTCAGCATTCCCACCTTTTGCTCTAGGGCAGTTTCACCTGTGCCTCACTCACCCCTCCTGGGGGTTTCCTTGGCACTGGTCCTGGAAATCCTATCTGCACCACTCAGCAGTAAGATTCAGCATTCCCACCTTTTGCTCTAGGGCAGTTTCATCAGTGATCGTGTGACCACACTGAAAGCACCACCATTGTTGAATTCTACACTTTCCAGGAAACTTCCCTTTCGTTCTTTCTAAACTTGTGCTCTCTGATACACTGAGTTTCTAAAACAGGTTTCTGTGGTGCCTTTTCCACATTTTGGCTGAGGATTTCTGATCCACTATCTTTCCCAGCTCAGGTTACAGTTTAAACCACCTCTGCAGGTTCTCTCTGAAGACTCAAGAAATTACCAATCTTCTCTGGCTTGGATACTCCTCCACTGGGTGTTTGGTCCACTAAAGAAGCTCTGGATAATGTTAATCCTTGTATTGGCACTCAGTAAACCATTCAATAATCTTTTAAGTTTTTTTTTCCCTGAAGTGAGTGTGTTCACAAAGAATTTCCTATTTTAGAAATAAGAAGAGAAAAGTTAGTGAATGTCTAGGGGCAGATAAGAGGCTCTCCACCACCATTCCCCAAGCAGAAGAGCAGCTAATGCTGGTCACTCCAAGGACATGTTACGTGCCACTGGGCGAGGCTTTCACTGGCCTGCGTGAAAGGGGCACTTGCATGTGGGTGCAGACCTTCAGACTCAGCATCTCCTAGAGCTGCAGTGCTGGGCACAGCCTGCTGTCTCTGTCCCCACCTCCTCTGACCCCCGCACCTTGCACAGAAGCTGCTGCCCCACCTGAGAAGAAGAACCCGAGGTAAACATCTGTCTTAGTCAGCTTGAGCTGCTGTGACAAAAACCACAGACTGGTTGGCTTAAACAACAAACATTCATTTCTCAGAGTTCTGGAGCTTGGAAATCCAGCAATTATAGAATATATGGCCATTCTAAAAAACACTTTCATCAACCCACTGCATTGTTTCATAAAGAAAGATCGATCTGTAAATAAAAGCTAAATTGAATCCTGATAGTATTTGTGGATGAAAAATTCTAAAGTTATCTTCTTTATCTGTTATCCTGGAATACAGAGAAAGAAAATAAAATAAAATGAACATTAGAGCTAAAATTAAAGCTTTATTGGTCAATTTATATCCTTCTGCACAGATTGAGAAAGGCCAGAATGGGAGATCACTGTCCTTGACTAGCCACCAGCAACCCTTTTACATCTGGGGTATTCTGAGATTCTGTGATGACAATCAAACCCCTTGGGAAGTCAAAAGGAAAACAAGACTAAAGATTGAGGAAACAGCTCAGTGGACCCTTTTGGGGCAGGTGGCACACGCCCATCACATTCCAGCCCCCAGGGCAGGACATCACATTCCAGCATTCCAATTCGTGAAAGGCTTGAATTTGACATTGTCATATTGAGGAAACAGCTCAGTGGACCCTTTTGGGGCAGGTGGCACACGCCCATCACATTCCAGCTCCCAGGGCAGGACATCACATTCCAGCATTCCAATTCGTGAAAGGCTTGAATTTGACATTGTCATCCTCATCTGCCTGATTCCTTCCATCTGCCCTTTGCCCCCGTCCCTTGTTCCTCCCATGCCTGTTTAGTCTTCTGTTTCAGCTAACAGTCAAGATGGGTAGGAATCTCCTGTGACATGCAGCTCATATGCAGGGATATATGCACTTGAATAACAGCTTTCAAAAATCAAAAGACCTTTAACTTTTATTACCAAACTAATAAATGCTGACATTTCAGGCATCAGATAGAGGGAGACGAGTGAGAGAAGGCCAGAGCGGGCACAGTGTATCCTCCAGCCCGTCCATCATAAGGCGGAAAAGCTGCTTTTGTGCACTTCTCAAAGGACTAGGGCCAGAGAAGGGCACGGCTTTGAAATGACTCTAAGCTGTTCATAGAAGCAGCAGAAACAATCAGATTGTGTATGTGAAGGAAGAGAGAGAATTATAACATGGGAATGGCCAAAGAAGAATCGTGAAGTTCTCTCTCAGAGGTCCCCTTAACTGTGTCCCTCTCCATTAAGTAGTTGATAAGTGAGACTATTTTGTTAGAAGTATGAGATGCTGGGGGAGACGTTTGATTTCAGCCTCTCATTCTTTACTTTTAGTGTGATTCAGCCTATTTGTTTCAAGCTTTGGGCTTCATTTCAGGAAGCAGATGTTTAGCCTCCTGTTCCTTCAGCTAGTAATCTCTATAATTAAGAGTTTTGAAAGAATACTGGAAGGGGTACAACCTAGTTCTTGGATAAATTTATATCTGTGCGTGGGAGATTCATTTCCTTACAATCACTTTAATTATCATCTTGAGTGTCTGTAGCATTTGCTTAGCATTTAAATTTTAACACCAAAGCTTCACTTGAAAAAAATTGCAGAGATTCTTGAATGACTTCTTTCAAATTCATCTTTTATTTTTACCTTCATATTTGCAACCAGTAAATCTGTATGGACTATTTTCAAGTTTTAAATGTATCATTCAAATGTGGCTCAGGCTGGCTTGGCTCTGCTATGTGAACGACTAAACTCAAATTTCAATGGCTTTAAATCAGCTTCACGCAAAGTCAGGTGGATTGGTTGGTTCTTCTCCGTTTTGAGGTGATGCCATCTGGAACATGGGGCTTCCAAGGTCACCATGGCTTGGAAAGAGAGGGCAGAAGGAGTGTGTGGGATCCTTTATGGGCCAGGACTTAAAGTGACCTTTTTCACTTTTCCGCAAATTGTAATGGGCAGACCCACAGCCCAACCCCAGCTGCAAGGGGAGCTGGGACACGTGGAAGGGGAAATGGATATTTGGCAAGCACCACCAGCTTCTCCATTAGATAGAAGTGTTTAAAGTAAGTCCACAGGATAGAAAAACAAGGGACAAAGGTAATTATTTTAATAGTGTGCCTTTTCTGTTTGCTTGACATGGCTTGGACACCATATAACAGAATCCACTAAGTACGCTGCGGGTCCTGGCTGTTACTTACAACATGTGAAACACTCCTCGTTGAGTGGCTACGTGGGGAGCAGGCTATGAAAAGGGGATCACTGTGGAATGAAGTGAATTATGAGAGGCCCTTGTGGAGGGAGAGACCAAAGGAGAGTCAGCAGCAGGGGTGACGTATGGAAGAGAGAAAAATACTCAAGCAGGAGGAATCTCTGGAGGGGACAGGAGCAGCTAGATTTTCAGTTTCAGAAACTTTCCTTCACACATCGATCCATCCCTCATTCTTAGACCCTAGGATTGCCTGAGGATTCCTCTTTCCATTTTTCTACTTTTCTTGTTTTTCCTAATCGGTCACAATTGGGAAAAAAAAATTAATAACTTAAAAATTAAATTCAAGAAAATAATAAAGGAGCAGAAGAGTAAAGACATACTAATGTTGCCCAATTTTTATAAAGCAAAAAGTAATATATCCAGGGGCCGGCCCGGTGGCGCACTGGATAGTGCGCCGCTTGGGAAGCGCGGCGGCGCTCCCGCCCAGGGGTTCGGATCCCACATGCAGACCGGTTCCCGCTCACTGGCTGAGCGAGGCGCGGGAGCAGCACCAAGGGTTGTGATCCCGTTGCCGGTCCCTGGTCCGGTACGGGGGCAACACTGAGGGTTGCGATCCGTTGCCGGACACGGAAAAAGACAAAAAAAAAAAAAAAAAGAAATATATCCAGAGACCTCAGATCATTGAGCGCAATGTCCACTTCTGTCACAAAGAATGCCACAATGAGTAAAACACAACCCCTGGCCGAGGATCTCACAACCGGGTAGCAGGCGGCGAGCTGCAACTACAGTATAACATGGCACAGGACCAGGCTCTACAGACAGCACGATAGGTGCCAAGGAAGCACAACACACATATCTGCCCGGGGGCACAGGGACACATCACAGAAGTGATACATGAGCATGTGTCAAAAGGCAGGTCACGTGTAGAGTCAAAGAAGCCTGAACTAATAAAACTTGGTCTCCAAGGGTGAGCCAAGCTGGATGTGCGAAAATGAGAGAGGACAATGCTGGAAATGTAAGCTGGGACCACAGTGTGTAGATCCCCCAAACCAAATTAAAATATTCGAACATTATTGGGTGGATAATGAGCCATCACAGGTTTTAAATTAAGTAGAATGATTCCGTGGGAAGCTTTTTGAACTGATATTTGCAAAACAGTGTCCCTCTCCTATGTCTGTGGTCAGCATGGTTTAGGAAACGTATCATACTGTCTGTCTCTCTTGGAGGCTCACAGGAACATGAATGAGCGTAATGTACACTTGAGAACTCCTGAAACAAAGAAACTTTTTAACTTTGTTTAACTCAGTATTTCCAAAATGTGGTTAAGTATGTTTATTAATTCCCTTTTGCTGCAAAATAAATGACTGCAAGTTTAGGAGCTTAAAACAAGGCCCATTTATTAGGTCATAGTTCTGCTGGTCACAAGCTGGGCATGGCATGGTTGGCTTCTCTGCTCATGTAATCACAAAGTTAAAATCAAGGTGTTGGCCGAGCTGAGTTCTTGTCTCAAGGCTCTGGGGAAAAATCCACAACTGAGCTCATTCCTTTGCTGTTGCAGAACTGAAGTCCCCGTTTCCTTGCTGGCTGTCATTTGGGGGTTGCTCTCAGCTCTTAGAAGCCTTAGAGAGGGTTGCTCTTAGCTCTTTCAGGTTTGTTCCATGTGGCCCCCATGGACAGTTCACAGTGCATAGGATGCTTCCTTCTAGGCCAGCCAGAGCACATCTCTGTCTTTCCTTCTCTGACCAGTGGAGAAAAACTCTTTGCTTTTACAAGGGTTCATGTGATTAGGTCAGGCCCACCGAGATAAGCTCCCTATTTTAAGATCAACTGATTTGGGACTTTAATTTTATCTGTAAAATCCCTTCACAGCAGTTAGAAGATTAGTATTTGATTGAATAACCAGGGTCCAGGAATCTTGGAGATCCATCTTAAAATTTTGCCTATCACAATGAACAACTTTTTTTTTCATGGAGAATCTTTTAGAATATTGCAAAAATAATGTTTTACAACTGCCCGGTTTGATAAAAACTGGGCTGATGTTGCAGAAAGAACACTCTAGAGAGGGCACTGGAGGTCAGAGGCATGGAAACAGAAATCAGTTAAGAGGCCATTGTGTTTATCAAAATGAAATAAAATGAGCAGCTAAAGCGAAAACGTTTGGTGATAAAATCAATATAACTTGATGAGCAAATAGGTGAAGTAAAACATTGAAACAGGTTTTTTAGCCCAAAATATTGAGTCAATTGTGATGGTATTACAGTAGAAATTCAGGTCAAGAAATGGGATTGGCAAGGAAGAAATAATGAGTTTGGTTTTTAATATGTTGAATTTGTGATCTATGGTATACATGGAAAGAGAAAAGTTTGAAACTCTGAGGAGCTACAGGGGCTGATGGTTGGAGTGAGCAGGACGAAAGCCATGTTGGGACCTAAAATCACATGGGCCATAGATAAACTTTAAAAGGACACAGTTCTTTCCTTGGCATGCACTTCTCTGAGTTCCCTCTTTTCCCATGATTTTTTGATATTTTGAACCTCGGTGATCAGGCAAGATGACATTATTTACATGAATATAAAGTTGTTTTCCAGTCAGCCTGGATCTGCAGACTTTCAGACTCTGAGAAACCAAGGAAGACATCGACAAATCTGATTCCACCCTCCAGCAGGACCATGAGATAACAGCAAGGATGGGAGCAGAAACCAGACAGAGTCTTCGTGAGACCTTGCACCTGGCTCCTTGCATGAAGCCCTCATGGCTCATGTCCCCCTCCCCCCTGCTTTTCATTTTCCATGTTCCTTCCCCTCAGCCCCCTGTTTAAAGGCTACTCAGTCAACCTGAGTCTTTGAGATGGCTTTAGCCTGGCCATCCTCCTGCAGGTTTCCCAGAGAGGTAGCTTAGCCTAACATCTCTCCTCAGGTCACCAGTATTCCTGAATAAAAGCTGACTTCCATTTTCACCAACATTTGACATTTGAGTTGTTTGTTTTTGAAAAGGAGTGAGCAGCTGGACCTGTGTGCTTAGCCTAACATCTCTCCTCAGGTCACCAGTATTCCTGAATAAAAGCTGACTTCCATTTTCACCAACATTTGACATTTGAGTTGTTTGTTTTTGAAAAGGAGTGAGCAGCTGGACCTGTGTGCCAAGTATCATGATGATATATTTTTAGGAATCATCACAATGGATATGATTTCCTAAATCAGGTGAATTGAAGGAGAATGGAATAGGACAGGGGATGAAATAAACAAGCAAATTCATTAAAATACAAGCAATGCCAAGCTGGATTCACAAAATCATCTGTTTACTAGGGCAGAAGTAAATGCTACAGTAAAACTGATCTTAACATTAACAAAGTATTATATAGAGTATTCCATGTTAAAAGAACAACTTTAAGCAATTTGAATTTAGCAGAGTTTATTTGAGCAAAGAACAATTCATGAACTGGGCAGCACTCAGAACCAGAAGAGGTTCAGAGAGCTCCACTCTGCAATGTTGGCAGTGAATATTTATAGACAAAAAAGGGAAATACAGAAATAGCTTGATTGGTTATAGTTAGGCAGCTGCTTTATTTTGGACATGATCTGAGCAATTAGTTGCCTATGATTGGCTAAAACTTGGCTACCTGTGATTGGCTGAGACTTAGCTGTTTGTTATATTCCTAAGTTAGGTTTTCAGTTTGTTTACATCCTGAGTTAGATTGCCATTTCTTACATAGGAATGCAAAATACAGAGACAGCCTCAGACCAATGGCCTCCTGCTTATTTAATTTATCATCCATGATATCTGTGCAGACAGATGAAAGAAACATAGGGGATTTGAGAACTGCATAAATATCTGTATTCAAACATTGATGATTAATGATTTGTTGTCAAAAGAATCAGTGTAAAAGAGCACTGGCCTTGGAGTTATGGGAAGATCTGGGCTGTTCCACTGAAAGTAAGCTCATGTAATATATTAAACAACACACAAACACACATTTTTTGAATAAATATATAACTAGTTGTATGATCTTGAACCAGTCAACCCACTTTCCAGGTCTCTGTTTGTCAGCAATGTGAATATTACATGGATGTTCTGAAAAAACCTCTTATCTCCCCAAATGTCAAGGAATGTAATCTATGGGGTGGGGGTGGGGGTGGAGTGCCATCTTGCAGAGCATCACACAGTCTTTGTTCTGCCCTGTTTCACTTTTTATCTATGATTTGGATAAGTACATTTTTAGCAATTTTGTCATTGAAACAAATCTCAGAGACATAGCTATGTGACAGATGGCAAAAATCAATATTAAATTGCTGGCAGGAATCTGGAAACAAAAACATAAATAAATAGCCAATACTTTGACTCACTAAAGACTGTTCTTGGAACTTAGGATACATTTTTCAATAAATATTATATTAAAGAACTTAATATGGTTTTCAGATCAAGCCCCAAAATCCTATGTGGTCAACTTTGAGCTGTGGGCTTCCCCAGCTCATGTTTGATGGAGCTCCCCTTAGGTGCTGAGCAGGAACATCACCTCCCTATTCTCTAGTACAGTCAGTGTTTTCCACATGCTGCTGATCTCTGATTTATTCTTTCCGTGCTCTGAAATTACTTACTACCTCATTTCTGTACACATCCTGCCCTCAAAGTTTTCTTCTACAATGACCTCAACTAGATGCTCTATGAAAATACTTCATTATTTAAAATTTTTTTTAATGATTATGTTAATACAATGGAATTATACCTTCCATTGAGGATGGGGGTAGGATGTGGGTTCTAAAGTCAACATGTAAAGCTAAAATATCTGATAATCAAAATTACCAGTGAAAACTCTGTAGGAAGATGCCCTATTGAAGAACAACTTATTGTAATTTTGTCATTCCAGCACAGCTCTTCCTCCATTGTTGGAACAGATGGTTGTTTCTTCAGTTAAGTGCCAAACGAGGTGTTGGCTTGCATTCAGGGGCCATATTGCACCCAAAAATACACATCTTAAAACACTAGACTGACACTGAGCCCAGCCAGAAACTCATTCTGTGGGCCACTTGATTCTCAATTCCCAACTTGTCCTTGTTCTTGAGAAGATATTTGTTGAGTAGAATGTGATTGGAATGGTTTGAAATCAATACCTATCCATCCACCTGTCTGTGCCTCAAATGCACTCCTAATGGAATTGCTCTGTACTGACAGGAGATTAGAGAAACTTGGCAGATTGAGCAATTTATCCCTCTGCTTTGAATTCCCTAGAAATGACATAAATATATATATTTTTTAATGTGCCAGAAAACTTAACAGAAATTGTGAAAAATCCCTAAAAGACAAGAGATGGGTTGTTTGATTGACAGATCACAGCCTAACACATACTTAAGAGAGCACTGTAGTGGAAGTTGAATTGAAATGTACCTTGAACTTAGCAGAGGTAGATTGGAGAGCTTGGGGGAGTCCTGGGCAAACATAATAGTTGGTATACATCAAAAAGAGCATCCAGACGAGCTGTTTCTTCCTGTCTCCCACTTGTGCCAAGCAGTGGACTGCAGAGCCATCTGTCCTTGTGTCCAGCAGTCCAGCTACTAGCATTTAGTACCCAGCAGCACACTCCATGCTGCAGACAGGCTGTGACTGACAATCTTTGCAGATAGGCTATGATTTTAAAAACATACTAAACTCACTAACTGGGTGACAAATCAATAGTTGGCAAACATTAGGGAAAATTTGTACAATGAAATATATATTGAGCCACATTTTTGGCCCCCAAATTTGGCAATCTTAAAAAATTGATATCTTACATTGGTGAGAATGTGGAGAAATAAGTACTTTCTTACAGTATTGGTGAAAATAAAATTATTAGAGACATTTTTGTGGGCCATTTAGGAGAGTTTCTTTTTAATTTTCAAAGGCACATACTCTTTTAACCCAGCAATTCCACTTCTTGATATCAAAGAGAAATTCTCACAAATGAGCACAAAGAGAAATTCTTACATCTGTACACAAAGAACAATGCACAAGAAATGTCATTGCAGTGTTATGCACCTCCAAAAATGACCTAAACGCCCATCAACAGGGCAACAGTTAGATAAATTATAGTACATCATTATTATATGTATTAGTTTGCCTCAGATGCCGTAACAAAGTATTATACCACAGACTTGGTGGCTTAAGCAGAAATTTATTTCCTTGTAGTTCTAGAGGATAGAAGTTCAAGATGTCGGTGTCAGCAGGGTTAATTTCTTCTGAGGCTTCTTTTCTTGGCTTGCAGATGGCCCTCTTCTCCCTTCTTACATGGTCTTTCCTTTGTATCTTAATTTCCTTTTCTAATAAGGACAACAGTCATATAAAGTAGGGCCCACCCTCATGAACACATATGGACAGGGTCAGGTCACCATAGAATTTATCACCCAAACAGGGACACTTTTTTAAAAGTGGAAGAGAAGCACTTGCAATAATTGCACCGGACAAAAGGCATGAACAAAGACTATTTTGGCAAACCTAGAAGGAAGGTCATTCTACATATATAAGGGCACTTTGGAAAATTGGTGGAAAAATAGAGTTAAAAGTTAATACAACTTTGGGCCGGCCCGGTGGCGCACTGCAGAGTGCACCGCTTGGGAGTGCGGCGGCCCTCCTGCCGAGGGTTCGGATCCCATGTGGAGACCGGTTCACGCTGAGCACGGCGCGACACTGAGGGTTGCAATCCCGTTGCCGGTCCCCGGTACGGGTGCAACACCGAGGGTTGCGATCCCATTACCGGTCAGTAAAAAAAAAGACAATAAGGAACGGTCCCCGGTACGGGCGCAACACCGAGGGTTGCGATCCCATTACCGGTCAGTAAAAAAAAAGACAATAAGGAAAAAAAAATAAGTTAATACGACTTTTCCACAAGCTTTTTGAAGTACTTGCTTTTCCTCCCCTACATAAATGAGATTATATTATCAATATTGTGCTGGAACTATTTTTTTCATCATCTTCCTCTCTTGAACGTCCTTCCTTAACAAAACAGGCAGGTCCACCTCACTTCACCCTTTCCAGTGGCTGCATAATACTTCATGGTGGAGATATACTGCAATTTATTTGAACCATTATTGACAAGAGTGACCTTTTAAAATTATTTTAAACTAGTTCTTTTGTTTCCACTGAAGTGATATCTGCACATAGTAGAAGAAAAAAAATCAAAGCACTCAGAAGCTTCTAGATTGGAAGGTAGGCTAATAGTCTCCTGATCAGGTTCCATTCCTCTAAGTAACCACTTTTACTAGCTTCTATTTCACAGTGCTTCTGGTAGTTAATTTCATAACTAAAACGATATATCCATTTATTGATTTCTTGGACTATGAAATTTAGTATCTACAAGAAAGATGAGAAATCTGATGCATTTAGACCACCCGCCTTCCACAGCCTCCTCCTGCCTCCCATGCTCCACTGCAGTGAGAAATGAAAGTGCTTGTAGTGAGTCCTACCGACACATGAGTGATTGCACACTCAGCACTCTCTGCATTTAACATGTCTTCATGCAACACATTTCTGAGGGATAAAAAGATGAAATAAGACAAGCAGACTTTTTGGACAGGAAGATGTCCAATGAGGAGGCTCTCCTGCTGGGGCTGCTCCCCAGATCCTCGCTGGAGGACCAGCCTTTCCCTTCTTCCCCCAAACTCCTCTCCCTCACACACAAGGTCATCCTTTCTGAGATGTTTCTTCTGGCCTGGATGGACCGGTCATCTATGTGAAACTTTTCATTTATCAGCTGGGGACTCTCTGTGCTCATGTCTATCAGCCTACCCATTTACAGAGAGTGTGAGAGAGGAAAGGAAAGGCTCTCCCAAATGTCCCCTTCACTTCTTTAGTGGTTCCTGCTAACGCACACCTGTAGGCGCTAACCTGCTTTCCCTGAGTCTATTTCACTGGCATCAAATCCTGAACGCACCACAGCTATTTCCTCTTTCCCAGAGGGGTCCTGCCTAGTACAAATCCTCCCTATCAGAGAAGGATGACTCAGGACCTATCTTTGTCACTTTAATTAGATTTATGAATGAATGATTGCATTAAAAGGATTACATATCTTTTCAGTTCCTTGATTTAATCTCTTCTACTATTAACTTAATAGAAAACTTGGTCAGAGAAATCAACCAGGAATACTGTGTAATTGGCTAATGAAAAAATTGCATCAAAATAAGAAGGCTATGACCTGGTGGAATGTAGACAGCTCCCAGCACGGCATAGTAATACAGTCTTATTTGTTCCTTTCTACGGACAAGGAAGGAAGGAAGGAAGGGAGGGAAGGACAAAGAAAAAGAAACTGAGATAAATTGAGAAGATTTATTGACCGCCATAACTGTTGATTAATATAATTAAAATTATGCCTCGCTGGGCCGGCCCGGTGGCGCACTGGATAGTGCGCCGCTTGGGAAGCGCGGAGGCGCTCCCGCCCGAGGGTTCGGATCCCACATACAGACCGGTTCCCGCTCACTGGCTGAACGAGGCGCGGGAGCGGCGCCGGGGGGGGCAATCCCG
>NW_007727799.1:13440-14940 GCF_000696425.1 Galeopterus variegatus
AAAAAAAAAAAAAAAAAAAAAAAAAGACAAAAAAAAAAAATTATGCCTCGCTTAATCCAGCTCTTTAATGAAAGTGTATTGCAATATAACATCTGAGAAGTTTTTTCATGTCTCTTGACTATCCTGACTATATGGCAACTACATGCCTATATTCATATGGGCCCATTTATGCCTGTGGAGTTTGGTTGCTGGACCAAGAAATGTGTTGACTGGGCTGAGAGTCTCTTTACTGGGAAAACGCAATCAGACCATGTCCCTAGGTCCAAAACCTGTGGACTCTAGATTCAGAGAGAAACATTTTAAATTTGATGGGGTGATGTTCAGGAACTGAGGTAGGTAGCCCTGAAGGCAGGGCCACATTTAGAATTTAGCAGTCTCTGAGGACACTTTGTTTTCCTGTGAGGAGACACAGAAGATTTGGGGGGAGGAGTGGTCTGAGCAATCTTATTTAAAGAGCTTCAGCTTGCTTCCTAGGATGTTAAGAGCTAAATGCAAGAATCTCGCCCCAAAGTTGTAAACAACTTCAGTGGACTCCAAAGTTTGGATCTCTCAGGTATTCGATTTCTTCTGTACGCTTAAATTTGTGTTGAGTCCTTTCCACCATATGTGAGGCACTGTGCTGTGCATTATGGGGGCTGGGAAATGAATAAGGCAGAGGACCTCATCTCCAAAGGGAGTGTGGGGACAGATTTGAAGTGCAAGGAACTGGGTAATATTTGGGATAATTAGCGGTGGGCAGAGATGTGGAGAGTAATGGCTGAATATGACTTAGTAAGCCAAAAATTCCAGATTGGAAGATAGGTGCAGCTTTTAAATATTATCTCAGCATTTGATTGTTAACGGAGCATTTCCCCAGATCTGGGGGATGAAGAGAAGATCAAGCAGCAAGGCTTATTTTAAAATCCATTCCAGTGTCTGGGTTACATGCACCGAGTCCTCTCAAGTACTGCTAATCTCTTGAATCAATAGTTAGCTTTCATCTCTGTTGGCAAGTAAATGCTTCCAATGTTATAAACTAAGAGCTGGGTGATGAGAACATGAAAGAAGGATCTGACCCGTCGGCTGAATCTCGCCAATGAACTGCTGCTTCCTTTTCAAGCGCCTCCCAGACAGATGAGATAAATGTACTTTAATATGTCCTTGCTGGAAGTCATTTGACAAAAGCATCTCTGTGAAATTCCTGGAACCATAGACTAATAGACTTAAATATTTTACTTCTCTCAGATTGGAGGGTTTTTGGAACACCGAATTTAAGAGAGAACATTAAGTTCGAGCTTTTCAATCTTTTAGCTATATTGGATGGAAACTGATTGATAAGGACAATGAGATGGGAAAGAAAATATACTGAAAGAGCCTTTTAGATATTTTTTATTGTGCTTTGGTCCATCAGCATATTCCTTTATGCTTGCTTTGCAAGGCAACCAATGTAAGTAATTAGAACCCATTTGTAAGTCCTTATCAATCAGTTTCCATCCAATATAGCTAAAAGATTGAAAAGCT
>NW_007727799.1:15696-16231 GCF_000696425.1 Galeopterus variegatus
GAGAAAGTCTGGCTTCAAAGAGGGCATGGGATGAGGACAGGGGCTGTCAAGGCCAGAGGGTCGGGGAGCCACAACTTTTGGATTTCATAGCCAGGCAACTGAGACCCAAGTATTAACTTCCAGATGTCATAGCTAGGAAGTGGAGCCAGGATTTGTAGCAGACCTGCATGATGGCAGGGTCCACTTTTCTTTGTCAACACCAGAGGTTCCTTAATGTAATCCCTGGGCCAGCAGCAGCCTCACCTGGGTACTTGGTAGAAATGCAAATTCTCAGGCCCCACCTGAGACCTGCTGAATCAACACTGTGGACGTGGAGCCAGCAACCTGTATTTTAGCAAGCCCTCCAGAGGATTCTGATTCACGTTTGAGAACCACTGTTCTATCATATAGACTCGATGCCGTGCTGTCTCCCACAGTAATTTAGGAATCATCAAGTTCAACTCCTTCCTCCTATAAGCAGAAAGCTAAGATTCAGAATTCACTTTTCCAAG
The DNA here is from genome assembly GCF_000696425.1 of Galeopterus variegatus. Classification (NCBI taxonomy): domain Eukaryota; kingdom Metazoa; phylum Chordata; class Mammalia; order Dermoptera; family Cynocephalidae; genus Galeopterus; species Galeopterus variegatus. The sequence goes on from NW_007727799.1 coordinate 16,188, forward strand.
GTAGCAAGTTTAAAAAAAAAACAAAACTGAAACTGGAACTCAGA
>NW_007727799.1:16517-17811 GCF_000696425.1 Galeopterus variegatus
GAATTCACTTTTCCAAGGTAGCAAGTTTAAAAAAAAAACAAAACTGAAACTGGAACTCAGATTTTTTTAGTTTTAATCCAATTAACTTTTCACATGCTTATCAAGGTCTCCAAAAAGCTCAGTGAGTTGCCAGGTCCAGTAGGAACTTCTCAGTTCCATCTAACTACACCTTTTGGCAGCATTTTAAACAATCAATCGCTCTTCTCTTCTTGAATCATTTTGATCTCTTGGCTTTCATGACACCACCCTCTCCTGGTTTCCCTCTGAGTAANGAGATAAATGTACTTTAATATGTCCTTGCTGGAAGTCATTTGACAAAAGCATCTCTGTGAAATTCCTGGAACCATAGACTAATAGACTTAAATATTTTACTTCTCTCAGATTGGAGGGTTTTTGGAACACCGAATTTAAGAGAGAACATTAAGTTCGAGCTTTTCAATCTTTTAGCTATATTGGATGGAAACTGATTGATAAGGACAATGAGATGGGAAAGAAAATATACTGAAAGAGCCTTTTAGATCTTTTTTATTGTGCTTTGGTCCATCAGCATATTCCTTTATGCTTGCTTTGCAAGGCAACCAATGTAAGTAATTAGAACCCATTTGTAAGTCCTTATCAATCAATATGTACTGAACCCTAACATGTGCCTGTCGGTGGGCTGAGAGGGCAGGAACACCAGGATGAGTGAGACTGTGCTTATCTGGGAGTGATTTCCAGTTGTGAGTTACATATGTTCCATGATTGTTCTTAAAACATAAAAAGATAAAATCATAAATCACAAAAATTAAGAACCGAAAGCAAGAACTGATTTTTTATTGATCACAGACTACGTGTCAGGCATTAAGCCAAGCATGTCACCTTTGATCTCATTTAGTCCTTCAAACACCCATAATGCTAGGTAGGCTTACTAACTTGAATGATACAAGCAAAATGTTTTTGACCTTTAAAACCCTTCAAGTGTTACCTAGACAGCACAAATTCTCATTACCTGAGGCTCTGACGGGTGCTGATCTTGAGATGCGGTGGGAGTATGGTACGTACTAGAGATGCTAGAGCTAAACTACCCTGCTTAGAAAGGCAGAGAAAAATAGAAAGGATAAGAAGAGCAGAGGAAAATCTGCAGGAAAAGGAGGCTCTGAGTGAGGGCTCCTCCAGGCATAAAGAGAAAGAAAGCCAAGAGGCTGGCCACTGGGAAGAGACATTAGGAGGGAAAAGAAATGTTTATAGGATACAAAAAAATTATAATTTACTTGCTAAATGTTTGCACTATAAACCATTCCTTCTGTCTCTCCCC
>NW_007727799.1:19043-20120 GCF_000696425.1 Galeopterus variegatus
AAAAAGCTCAGTGAGTTGCCAGGTCCAGTAGGAACTTCTCAGTTCCATCTAACTACACCTTTTGGCAGCATTTTAAACAATCAATCGCTCTTCTCTTCTTGAATCATTTTGATCTCTTGGCTTTCATGACACCACCCTCTCCTGGTTTCCCTCTGAGTAACAGAAAAGCAGCCCCTGACACCGGAGCGAGCCTGAAACATGCAGGCCTTGGTGTTGCTAGGAGCCAGCCCTGCAGCCGCGGCCAGGCCAGGATGCTCTCCTCTCGAACACAAGCAATTTCACAGAACATGAACATCAATCAGACAAGGCCACTCTGTGAATAGGCAGGCATCAGCACAAAAACAAGTTCTGCACATGAACATTGTCCATACCACAAATACAAAACATCCCCTATCCTGGCTCACATGAAGAACTGACGGCTGCTTTTTACCAGTGACAGATGACCCGTGCTCTAGCCTCCCTTCTAGACAATCTTCATCAAGAGACCCCATCATGGAATTATCCCCTCCTCCTGACAGCATCTAACCCAGACCAAAGATCCTCTTCACTCTCCCCAAAATCACCCAGTATAAGCCCAAATCTTATAAGAGTTCCTTTCTAATACTCTTTTTTTATTGAGACACTCATGGTTCCCATGGTGTGCTCTCCCTTGCAGCAACAAGTAATAAATCCAACTTTGTTCAATGACAGTTGCGTTCCTGGTGTCTTTGGCTGGAAGACACTGACACCATCTACCTCACTGGTTTTTCTATTTTCTCTGAATCATCTTCCTCTTTCAAATATCTACAGGCTGGTTTCCCCCACCGGCTCTCCGCTCTCCTTCCTTCCTTCCCCTTCCTGCTGTTCTCTCTCGACGCTCCCTATACAGGCAATCTCATCCATAGCACTTGTATACTGCTGACTCATACAGATTCGGGTTTTGACCTTTTCCCATGAACTTTGATCTCCTGTATTCACACGCCTCTACTATATATAGTCAATAAATATCTACTGGGCATCTTATAGTTGCCCATAACTAAACTCTAAATTTTCACCCCTCAAACCAGTCCTGTTCCCCAAGTTTTCCATCTTTGAAAA
>NW_007727799.1:20543-24441 GCF_000696425.1 Galeopterus variegatus
CCTTCCCCTTCCTGCTGTTCTCTCTCGACGCTCCCTATACAGGCAATCTCATCCATAGCACTTGTATACTGCTGACTCATACAGATTCGGGTTTTGACCTTTTCCCATGAACTTTGATCTCCTGTATTCACACGCCTCTACTATATATAGTCAATAAATATCTACTGGGCATCTTATAGTTGCCCATAACTAAACTCTAAATTTTCACCCCTCAAACCAGTCCTGTTCCCCAAGTTTTCCATCTTTGAAAATGGTATCACCATTAATTCAGTTTCTCAAGCTAAAAAACCTTGGAATCATCTTTGACTCTTCTCAATTTTTCACACTCAATATCCAATCCTTCAAAATCCTATAGTTTCTACCTTTTAATTATATCCCAAATCCAAATACTTCTCACCCCCCCACACACCAAGCACGCCCCCATCTCCCTCTCCCGAGGTCCTGCAGCAGCCTCCTGAGCAGCCTCCCAAGCTCCATTCTTGCTTCTTATGCTGGAGCTGAGACCAGAGTCTAATCTTGCTAGTTTATCAGGAAGAAATGTTCTAGAAGCCATTCAATGGCTTATAGAATCAATGGGAAGGCTGAAGAAACAAACTCCAGTTTGAGCCCCCAGTAAAAACTTTGATGGTCCACTAAGCGAGCTACTGCCCCTTCTATAACCCCTCATCTGGTAAGCGGACACATCCAAAATTACGTGCTCGGCCACAGCTGGGAAGCACCACGATCAGGAAAAGCCACTTCTCCCAACAATGATACCTGGCAGCAGAAAACAGAAGAACCCACCAATTCATGGCCCTTACCTTCCTAAATCTTATGAGAGTGCATCTGATGGGTGGAACCTACACCGGTCAGTTCAGAGCCCCAGCTACACAGGAGTGTGGGGGATGTGGTTCTTAGCTTCTGGTCTCTGCAGAACAGAGAGGTGCTCTAGAAAGTGGTTGGAATGGACATTGAGCACCAAACCCCAGTACTCGTTACATTGCCCTACGTCACCACACAACAGCCAGAGGGGTCCTGTTAAACACAAACCTTACCGTGTTGCCGCTCTGCTCAACACCCTCCACAAATTGAACACAGTCCCAAGTCCCTACGAGACTTGACTGGCAGCAGGCTCTCCTGCCCCTCTCTTGCTTGCTGCTTCTGCTATGGCCACCCTGGCCTTCTTACAGTTCCTCAGACATGCTAGAACATGCCTGCTCTAGACCTTGTGCCACTCACTCTGTCCAGCAAGGTTTTCCCACAGATACTCACTGCTTGCTGCCCCCTTCACACGGATCTAAATGGCAAGGCCCCTCACCCTGCACCCGCACCTCGCCCACCTCCCCCTACCATCTCGATTACACTCTGTCATTTCCTACGTCTGAGTCCTGCTTTATTTCTCTGTATAGCTTTTATACTGCCTGGAATTGTATTTATCTGTTTCAATGTTTAGAGCCTGTCTTACCTTACTAAAATGTAAGCTTCTCAACTTTGTTTTGTTGTACTTGAGACCAAGAACAGCATGTTTGTCACATGGCAGGTACTCAATTCAGAAAAGTGAATTCACTTTTCCAAGGTAGCAAGTTTTATTTGTCAACTAAATCAATTATTGAGCCCATCAGGATGATCCCCAACATGTGAATGAAGACTTGTAGTTGTCAGTAATGAGGTAAATGTAGTTCAGGTCTACTATTCCTTAACCTCAATTCTGATCCCCCAAAAGCTCTATTAATTCCAAGTTTGTGGTAATTGGTCCACTCTTTTCATGGAACACCATTTTTACTTAAAAGAACAAATGACAGAAAACTCTGGATATCCAGACTTGGGTTATTTGGCAGATTTTCTTAAAAATGGAAAGAAGTAAGCCTGTTGCTTCAAAGAAAACAACTGATGGTGTTTATTGCTAATGATAAAATTCAAGCTTTTAAGTGACTTGGAATTTTGGAGTACTTGAATCATCACAGTGTGTTTGTCAGCTTTCCGGTACTTGAAGACTTTTCAGATGGGATCAGTGGTGATATTAATGAATGTGATATCTTGACTTTGTATAATCAAATGTGTTGATAATTGGAAGATCGCCAGAACTCAGTGAACTAATATTTGCCCAGTGATCAAGGCATCATGAGTACTTGAAGACTTTTCAGATGGGATCAGTGGTGATATTAATGAATGTGATATCTTGACTTTGTATAATCAAATGTGTCGATAATTGGAAGATCGCCAGAACTCAGTGAACTAATATTTGCCCAGTGATCAAGGCATCATGTTACAAAATGCATGAGTAAAAGATCTATTAAAAGTGCAAGACAGATGAGTGGATTTTAACTGATCAGAGTAAAAAAAAAATTCATTGATGAGTTTTCAGATTCAACATTTTAACGAACTTCTGTGAAACTACCACTTACAAAGTTGTGGTATAATATCAAAGAAAAATATACACATTTATCTGATAAGGCTATTAAAACTCTCTTTCCTTTTCCAAATACATATCTTTGTGAGGCCAATTTTTTCCATATACTTCAGTCAAAACAACATATCACAACAGATTGACTGCAAAAGCAAATACGAGTGTCCAACTCTCTTCTATTAAGTCAAACATTAAAGAGATTTGCAAAAAATGTAAAATAATGGCACTCTCCTCACTAATACATTTGTTTTAGAAATATGAAAGTATTTCAAAAAGTTTGTGGAAAATAGAATTAAAAGATAATAAGAATCTTTCCATAAACTTTTTGAAGTATTCTCTATGTATAGCTATTTTTCATAATAAACATGTTATATATAAGCAGGTAATACATTATATGGTTATTCTTAATTAATTAATATTTATAAATTTTATGAGTTTTAATTTCTAACATGGTAAATATTAACAGACATATCCCACATAAACAAGAGCTCTTTGAAGTTTTCATTAATTTTTAAGAATAAAAGATGTCTTGAGACCAAAATGTTTGAAAACCCAAATTTAATGCAAATAAAATCTTAATGCTAAAGGCACATTTTATGCAACTCAACCAATTAATTCTGAAGTTTGTTTGGAAAAGAAAATGTGCATAAATAGCTAAAGAAATTTTGAAAAAGTAAATCAATGAAAAGGTACATCTCAACTCATATTAAAACATAATATACAAAACTATAGTAATTAAAACTGTGGAATCAGCNATCTCAACTCATATTAAAACATAATATACAAAACTATAGTAATTAAAACTGTGGAATCAGCACAAAAGTAGCTAAATAGATCTAGGAAAAGAGGGCGGAAATTAACCCTTAAAATATAATTATGTAAACTATTGATAGAGGCATTTCAAGTAAGTGGAGAAAAGGTTGCTCAATATATGATGTTGAGATAGATTTTTGGGAAAAACATGTTTGATTCTATTTTGGTCAAGGTTCTTAGTTGTTGACAATAATACCCACTCAAACTAGCTTAAGGTAAAAGGAATTTATTAAGGGGTATTTGTAGTAAAAAAAATTGTTGCAGGGAATACATGAAGAAAAAGATTCCAGTCTAAATTTCCAGGAATGACTGTTGAGACCAGACCACAGAACTAGACAGCCCAGGGAACTAACGCATGCGCTACAGGAGGCTGCCCCAGAACCACACCACTTTAGAAGCTGCCAAAACAGGAATCCATCTGCCTAATTAGAAGCAGCCACCATGGTTGCTAATTTCAGACCTTGCTATTTCTGCTATAATCCATGCCTGCAATATGAATGCCTCATCCCCTTCATTTCTTTCTAAATAACTCAGTTCAAATAAAAATCTCTTGTAAGTACCCCTGGTTGGTAGAATAAGACTTACATCCAAGAATCCTAGTTATAGGGCCGGCCCGGTGGCGCACTGCTACGGTGCGCCCCTTGGGAGCGCGGTGGCGCTCCCGCCGAGGGTTCGGATCCCACATACAGACCGGTTCCC
>NW_007727799.1:24943-27901 GCF_000696425.1 Galeopterus variegatus
CTGAGGGTTGTGATCCATTGCCGGACACGAAAAAAGACAAAAAGGAAAGAAAAAAAAAAAAGAATCCTAGTTATATAGAAGTCTGGAAGGAGGTCAGATGGTCATTGAGTGAGACATACCATTTTACTGACATGATCTCTATCGCACACCATAACAACAGCAACATAAAATAACAAAGGCATTATGAAAAAACATAGGCAAGTATTTTTATAATCATAGGAAGGAGAAAGATTTCATAAGTAAAACATAAACTTCAGAAGCCACTGTATGATAGATCGATAGGTTTGACTATCTAAAAATTGAAAACTGTTATATGACAAAAGATACAAAAACAAAATTGAAAAGACTTGTAACTGGGAGAAAATATTTGCAACATTTATAGCAAACAAATAATTACCTAGAATTTTAAAAAGGCTCTTACAAATCAATAAGGAAAAGACACCCAAACCAATGAAATCAGGGAAAGTGGAATAATAGGGAACTCACAAAAGAACTGTAAATGACAAAAGTTGTTGAACCTTCCTGACAATTAAGAAAATGCAAAATAAAAAATGATGAAAATTTTGTTACTGGGAAATTGGTAGAGCTTTTGTGAACAGTCATTGAGGAACATCAGAAATATTTTTAAAGGTACTATAGATATCCTTGAAAACGGATATTCCACTTTTCACTTTCTAACCTGCAGGAATACTCATACATGTGTATAAACAGACATATGCAGTGATTCAAATTATAGCAGCTTTTCATGAAAATTCAGAAATAATGTAAATCTCTATCAACAAGGAAATGGTTAAATAAAATGTAGTAAATTCACATGATGATGTCACAGCAGCAATTAAAAAGAATGAGGCAAATCTATACGTTTGGATCTAGAAAGTTTTCAGGTCATCATTGTTGAATAAATAAGACAAGCTGCAGAATAATACATGTAGTATGATGACATTTATGTAAAAACCACTCTCTGTTACATTTGTATAGTCAAATCCGTGTTTTGCAATGGCCCAGAGTCTAGAGGAATAACACACCCTTAACAGAGGATGCTTCTGGACAGGAGAGTAAAGTTGGGGGGGGAGGAAAGAGGCTGTGAAAAGGAACCTTTTTTTCTGTATATCTTCCTTATTGTTTGAATTTTATAAAACATATTTGAATGTTTGTTGTGTAAAGTATAAAAGCTTATTTTGCTGTCCTTATAATATTTGACAATAAATACATATATTTACATGTCAGGGCATAATTGGGGGCTGATCAGCACAATCACAATGAGCATTTTTAATGCTTAGGTATGTTTTATGAAATCAGATTATGACTATACATTGCACAACAACTATATTCTTAACAATTAATTTCATGTAATTTTTACTGCCTTACTTACATGATATGTATTTCTTAATTTTCTAATTGGAAAATAAATATTTTATATTTTCTTTCTACTTATAGTACTAATTACCAAGACTTCACCAACAGAGTCATCATTACCAATTGCCATCTCCCTAATTTCTCCCCAAATAATTACAATCTATTTTTTCTACCTCTGTATAAGCATGAATTTGTGACTAATTATAGAAACCACAAGGGAAAGGAATACATGGTCAGAGAAGAGTCTAAAAACCCTGTCTTTCCTGAAATAGTGCAGCAGTATTGATTTAGAGCAGCCAAATCATTACTCCTTCTGTAGATACATCAGCCAGACAGAAATAGCTTATGAGAACTGAACCTCTTCCTGTTCAAAAGTGCCGTGACTGTAGGGTAACTAAGAATCACGGAAGGCTTGAAATTGCAACAAAAGGAATCTAGGTCACATCTAATGAAAAATTTCCCACCTGTGAAAATTATTAAATACCTAAAGAATTATACAATTCTGATGAACACCTATCCTAAAAAAAAGGCATCTCTCCCCATCATCATAAAGAATAGTTTAGCTATTCCACAAACATTTTTTGAGTGCCTACCATGTGCCAAGTTCTGTGCCAGTCAGTGGGTAGTATAAACATGAATGAGACATGAACCTAAACACGAAGAATTTATCGAACTTGTGGGAGAAATGAAAGGCACTTGTCCATTCATCCATTCATTCATTGGACAAGTACTACTGAGTGCTAATTCATGCCAACCACTGGGAACCAGGGAGGCAACGGTGACCAACACTCAACTAAGGAAGGACAATAAGGGAATAAGATTCTGCAGCAGTTAGGAGTGGAGCAAGATCATTCCACCTGTGATGAAATAAAGCATCATGTAAGGGGCATATGAGCTCTGTCGTATGCAGGGTTTTAAAAGGTAAAGATATGGAAGGTGGGAATTTCAGGTTGAAGGAACAGTAGGAGCAAACGGAAGAGAAACACGAGAGTAGAGGATGCACTGGTGTTGTACCTCATGCACAGCCGAAACTCAATACATCATAAACACCAGAGGATGCTGGGTGCCACAACAAACAGCTCCAACTCTCAGCAGCTCTCACATCACAGTCAAATTTAGTATTTTGTAGGTTGTCTTCCACATGGAGATTTGTGGGCCCAAGAATCTAGTAGTTCTGCCTGTGTTAAGCAGAGAGAGAGAGAGAGAGATCATATCACAGAGGAGGTGGAAGGGGGTAAGGACCAGAACTGGAAAGGCATACCTCACTTCTGCCACATTATATTGGCCAGATCCTAGTCATGTGGCCCTGCTTAACTATAGAGGAGACTGGGCTATGTAGTGTCCCCATGTGCCACAGAGCTAAGTGAGCCTGGTTTGTTGATCACTTAGCGTTATCTCTGCCACAGAGACAATATCATCTATAAAGGCTAATTCATTTAAGAGGACTATTGTTTACTATTTAAGTAACTTAATGTTTATGTATTGATACACTAAACATAATCACCATCATTCATATTGCAAGCAAATATTAAATAACTGTTTTGCCAGATGATGCACTAGATTCTGAAAATGTAAGAAATGATATAATATACTGAAGGAGCT
>NW_007727799.1:28936-39292 GCF_000696425.1 Galeopterus variegatus
TTGCCAGATGATGCACTAGATTCTGAAAATGTAAGAAATGATATAATATACTGAAGGAGCTCACAATTTAGACAGGGATGGGGACTTCCATGGAATGAGAGAAATAACACGACAATGTCGCATATGGTGACTGCCAAAATACAAAGCAACACTTTATGTGGCTTTAGTTAGTGATTCATTTGACACTATGATGAAAAGAAGCAGATGTCATGTCCTCTAGGTTTTCTTACATAGTTTTAAGGTCGGCTTATAGTATTCCCCAGGCACAGAGACAAAATATATTGCCTTTTTAAAAATCAGAGGAGTGAAAAAGAAAACTGAAGACCATGATTAACAAAGAATATTGTTGGCTCTCTGAGGGAAGATGCGAATTTTATAGCTGTCATGATGATTTATTCAGTAAATCTTCTGAAGAAAATTACTTAATTTCCTGATAAGTTAAAAAAAAGGTTTCGACAATTTATTTGGATCATTTACATTTCTCATTTACAGGGGGTTTATCATAATCACTAGGAATATTGACATTAGAGCTAGACACAAACCATTTCAAGTCATAGCCCAATCATTTATTGGGTTTAGGCAAATTACTTAACCTCCCTTATCCTCAGTTTCTCCATTTGTAAAAAAAAAAAATTAAACAGGATGATTACAACAACAATAATAATAATGCTGCCTCAGGCTCTCCTGAGGACTACATTAGTTAGTATTATACTTTGTCCACCACCTGGCACATGATAAATATTTTTTAAATGAAATATTATGATAATGTTAAAATCAATGATTCTGAAGATTATTTAAGAACATGATATGTTGCATGAAGATACAGTTTAAAGTAAAAATGAATACAATGCCATCCCAATTTTATTTTAAAAATATTAACTAGATTGGTATAGCAAGACAGACAGGAGAGAAATGCCCCAACATGTTAATGAAGGTGTCATTAGGTGGTACAATTATGGATGTTTTATTTTCTTTGTCACATAACTTTGAACTGTCAGATGTTTTTAAAGTAAACATTTGTTTCTTTTATTTGCATTCTATTATCTTTAAAATCCTTTACATTTCTTAAATGTTGAATGCATACATAATTGCTTTATTAACATGATGTGATTCTTTTATGCTATTTTCTCATAAAGATGAGGAGGCCTCCTGGAGGAAACGCTTTGCTTTGCTATTGTCTTAGAATAATTGGCCAGCAANTTGCCAGATGATGCACTAGATTCTGAAAATGTAAGAAATGATATAATATACTGAAGGAGCTTGCAGTTTAGACAGGGATGGGGACTTCCATGGAATGAGAGAAATAACACGACAATGTGGCATATGGTGACTGCCAAAATACAAAGCAACATTTTATGTGGCTTTAGTTAGTGATTCATTTGACACTATGATGAAAAGAAGCAGATGTCATGTCCTCTAGGTTTTCTTACATAGTTTTAACGTTGGCTTATAGTATTCCCCAGGCACAGAGACAAAATATATTGCCCTTTTAAAAATCAGAGGAGCGAAAAAGAAAACTGAAGACCATGATTAACAAAGAATATTGTTGGCTCTCTGAGGGAAGATGCGATTTTTATAGCTGTCATGATGATTTATTCAGTAAATCTTCTGAAGAAAATTACTTGATTTCCTGATAATTAAAAAAAAAGGTTTTTTGGGGCTGGCCCGGTGGCGCACTGCTACAGTGCACCGCTTGGGAGCGCAGCGGCGCTCCCGCCGAGGGTTCGGATCCCACATACAGACCGGCTGCTCACTGGCTGAGCGAGGTGCGGGAGCAACACCGAGGGTTGCGATCCCGTGGCCGGTCCCGGTCCGGTACGGGCGCGACACTGAGGGTTGCGATCCGTTGCCGGTCACGAAAAAAGACAAAAAGGAAAAAATAATAATAAAAAAAAAGGTTTTGACAATTTATTTGGATTATTTACATTTCTCATTTAGAGGGGGTTTATCATAATCACTAGGAATATTGACCATTAGAGCTAGACACAAACCATTTCAAGTCATAGCCCAATCATTTATTGGGTTTAGGCAAATTACTTAACCTCCCTTATCCTCAGTTTCTCCATTTGTAAAAAAAAAAAATTAAACAGGATGATTACAACAACAATAATAATAATGCTGCCTCAGGCTCTCCTGAGGACTACATTAGTTAGTATTATACTTTGTCCACCACCTGGCACATGATAAATATTTTTTAAATAAAATATTATGATAATGTTAAAATCAATGATTCTGAAGATTATTTAAGAACATGATATGTTGCATGAAGATACAGTTTAAAGTAAAAATGAATACAATGCCATCCCAATTTTATTTTAAAAATATTAACTAGATTGGTATAGCAAGACAGACAGGAGAGAAATGCCCCAACATGTTAATGACAGACAGGAGAGAAATGCCCCAACATGTTAATGAAGGTGTCATTAGGTGGTACAATTATGGATGTTTTATTTTCTTTGTCACATAACTTTGAACCATCAGATGTTTTTAGAGTAAACATTTGTTTCTTTTATTTGCATTCTATTATCTTTAAAATCCCTTACATTTCTTAAATGTTGAATGCACACATAATTGCTTTATTAATATGATGTGATTCTTTTATGCTATTTTCTCATAAAGACGAGGAGGCCTCCTGGAGGAAACGCTTTGCTTTGCTATTGTCTTAGAATAATTGGCCAGCAACATTAAAAACTAATCTGCTTAGAACCAAATAGTTTTTTTGCTTCTAGATTTTTTTCTGTCTTAGTCTATAGTGAAGAGCTAAAATACCTTTTCAAATCCTTGTTTTTCTCCTTTTTTCTCTAACATGCACCTGGATCCTGAATCAGTACATGTTGGAATAATTCCAAATAATTTTTAACATAAACTTTCAGTAATGGTTAAACATGCCAATCAGAGATATAGCATTCTAGCACCCCAAGTCATTCTAGACTTTCTTTAAAGCTGAAGCTAAGGTATACTAAATTTATACATTTACTCTGGTTTATAAACTTAGGTATATATAAAAATTTTGAAAAAGGTGTTCATTTTTGTTTCCATGTAAAATGGCTTTGTCTTTTGCATGAACATTTTTTTAAAGAATTTTTAAAAATTGACAGATAAAATTGTTTGTTTTTATTGTGTACGACATGATGTTTGAAGTATACATGTATTGTGGAATGACTAAATCTGGCCAATTAACACATATGCACTACCTCACATAATTATCATTTTTGTGGTGAGAACACTAAACGTCCACTCTTGTAGCATTTTTCAAGAATATAATATATTGTTATTAACTATATTCACTGTGTCATACAATAGTCACTACTAGGAGTTTATTCCTCTTATCTAAATGAAATTTTGTGTCCTTTGACCATCATCTCTCCAACCCAACTCNTCTAGATTTTTTTCTGTCTTAGTCTATAGTGAAGAGCTAAAATACCTTTTCAAATCCTTGTCTTTCTCCTTTTTTCTCTAACATGCACCTGGATCCTGAATCAGTACATGTTGGAATAATTCCAAATAATTTTTAACATAAAATTTCAGTAATGGTTAAACATGCCAATCAGAGATATAGCATTCTAGCACCCCAAGTCATTCTAGACTTTCTTTAAAGCTGAAGCTAAGGTATACTAAATTTATACATTTACTCTGGTTTATAAATTTAGGTATACATTAAAATTTTGAAAAACGTGTTCATTTTTGTTTCCATGTAAGATGGCTTTGTCTTTTGCATAAACATTTTTTTAAATAATTTTTTAAAATTGACAGATAAAATTGTTTGTATTTATCGTGTACAAAATGATGTTTGAAGTATATATATATTGTGGAATGACTAAATCTGGCCAATTAACACATATGCACTACCTCACATAATTATCATTTTTGTGGTGAGAACACTAAACGTCCACTCTTGTAGCATTTTTCAAGAATACAATATATTGTTATTAACTATATTCACTGTGTCATACAATAGTCACTACTAGGAGCTTATTCCTCTTATCTAAATGAAATTTTGTGTCCTTTGACCATCATCTCTCCAACCCAACTCCTATCCCCCATAACCACCCCAGGCCCTGGTGACCACCATTCTACTCTCTAGTTCTATGAGATCAGTTCTTTTAGATTCCACACATGAGCGAGATCATGCGGTATTTGTCTTTCTGTGCCTGACTTACCTCACTTAACATAATGTCCTCCAGGTTCATCCATGTTGTAGCAAATGGTAGGATTTCCTTCCTTTTTGTGGCTGAATAGTATGCATGAACATTTCTTGAAAAAAGCTAATCCTGTGTACAGAAATGTTTTTAACATATATTCAATTTGGATATAGGAAAATGGTGCTTGACATTTTTCTTAAATTGTTTGCTTTGGGTTATACTGATGTGATTTACAACCAGATAGAATTGAGCTCCTGAGAAAAGTCTACCTGTGTTACATTACACTTGCCAGTGTGTGGCCAGAATAGCAAATGTAGAAAATCTTCACCCTGGGAATGAAAGAGCCACTATTTGAAATGATGGATGAGTTCCCTCCTGCAAAAACGGACAAAGCAGGGGCCGAGGACTTTCCCACCTGTCTGCGCCCTGGCTGTGATGTCAACCTCTGGGACATTTCGCCTGTAATCTTCCCCTCAGGAAGGTGTTTTCTCCTGTTTTGTTGTTCTTGTTACATGACAGCTGTTTATTTTTCTTTTAGACAAAAAAAATCTTATCTGGCCTTTTGTAAGTGTTTTGTCTGCTCCATTGGATTTATTAATGCTTTTAATCAATTTCCTACTGATTATCTTAATTTGCTTATTTTATTTAATTTTCTTCTCTCATGTTAAATGGGGAAAAGGAAGTACAAATTCCAGGACAACAGGCATAAGCACAGTCTTATGCCAAAACAAGGACCCTGTTTTCCCAGATTACCCATGTGCGAGGTTCTTCATGGTCTCCAAAGAAGATTCTCTGCTCTGGTCTCAGCTGAATCCCTCAAGCAATGGGAGGAAACCAAGCTTTGAAACACTTTTTCATGTTAGCTTATATCTGGACTTGACTGCTATTTCCAGACATAGCCAGTCTTTATGCATGGTACAGAAGAGGACACCATCAGAGCAGGAAAGAGAAGTCAGAGCTGCAAACAAAGACTGTGTTTTGAAAATACCAGGCTCATTCTTTGTCCAAACACCTGAAGAGACTCTGTGCTCTACCATTTCTCAAAGCCTTCTGTCAATATCACATCAAAGAATCCCAGTCCTGGATAGTGTGATTCCTCTGCAAAGGTCATCAATAAACAAGCTGACCTGTTTGCCTGCCTGTGCAGAGACATAGAGTTGTACCTCTTGAAGGAGCCTGACTTCCAGGCAATTCAAACTTTAGAAATCCCTTCCTCTTGTTGAGTTTAAACGTTCTTCCCATAACTCACATTCACTAGTCCAAGTCTGCCCTCTCAAGCCTCTCAGAATGTCTCTTTCCTCTTTCATATAACAAGGTCTCCCTAAATTCTTCAAGTGAATTAAATAGAAGGTCCTATCAACTATTAAGTCCACATCGAGTCCTTTGAAACCCAGCTTGGAAAAGAGGGACATCTTACCGAACCTTTGGATCACAAATAAATACAATAATGAAGGCACCAAATCCCTTCATTATTTTACAATTTTCCAGAGGCAAAGAAAAATGCTTTTTGTTAAGAGCTGTGAGGGACCTCAGTGATCATCTGACTCAACCCCCTTACTTTTCAGGTTACTTAAGGACCAGAGGTCTTTTATAATTTTTTTATTTTTGGGGGGTTGGCTGGTTGGTATGGGGATCCGAACCCTTGACTTTGGTGTTGTAACACCTAGCTCTAACCAACTGAGGGCAGCCAGAGGTCTTGACTGAGATCAGGGTAAGTTTCGTAAGGCCCAGAGATTAGTTACTTATATTTTCAGATTAATTACTGCCTTGGATTGAATGTTCCCCAAAACTTGACCCCCATTGTGACAGTGTTAAGAGGGTGGGAAATCCTATTATGGCAATTGAAAGGTGGGGCCTTGAAGAGGTGATCAGATTCTGAGGACCACGCCTAATAAATGGATTAATAATGGTGGCCATAAGCATGGTTCTGAGGGCTTTAAAAAGAGAGCACATGAGAGTCTGTCTCTCCCTGCTCTGCCATTCTCACCGTGTGACACCCTGCATTGCTGTAGAGTCACCTCACCAGATGTGTTCCCTGAACTGTGGACTTCCCAGCCTCCACTGTAAGAAATAAGTTTTGTTTCCTTACAGATTACACAGTTTCAGGTATTTTGTTATAGGCAACAGAAATGGACTAATACAGTTACTTGAGGCCCAAGTTCGTGACTGAGATCAGGGTTATAGAACTCTGGTTTTTAGAACTCTGGGAGTGGTACTGTAGTAGACTAGGATTGTCTTGCTTGCTTTCAGAAGATAAGAACTGTACTTTGACAATTACAAATAGTTTTCTAACAAGATCTTTTTAAGGCACAGTTTTCTGAAACTATTTTACAGTAAGTCAATTTCCAGTAACATACATTAGTATCTAATCTTAAATATTAATACATTCTAAAACTTTTCAAAACTTATAACCCCCCTCGAAGTTCCAAAAATATCATCAGGGAGAAATAACCAATCATGTCAAAATTCACCCTCCATTTCCTCTAGAATATCAAATCTCTAGGGACTACACATGCATGTGTGAGTGTGCAGGCATGCACAACACACACACACACACACACACACACACACACACACACACACACACACACACACAGTGACCCTACTTCTCCATTTTTCCTAGAGCTGACTTTCATATAAACCCGAGATTAGCACTACTAACAGGTAGATATAATCAATACATTTAGTCTTTACCTAACAAACAGGTTATAAACACAACAGCTAATTTAGCTACAGTACAGGACGGGGTGCATGTGGCTGGATCTTTGCCATAGCCATGAACAGCTTTTTACGTTGAGAATGGTGTGGTAATTGTGGCTTCTATACTTAAAACAATTGGACTTTCTTGTACTGTTGCATTTGAGAATTTAAAAACAATAATAAAGAAAAGAAACGAGAAGACAGTGTGTTGATAATGCTTCTCACATACTTGATCGGTAGCATTAGGGAGGCAATATTAATACAATCCATGAGAAAAGAATTGTTGCTATAAATAGGGTTATGTTCTGCTCCCAAATTACATATAGTCCCTTTCCCTTTAAAAACATACAGAATACAGAAATGAAAATTCCATGATCCAGAGACAGCCGCTAGTAATATTTTCATGTATTTGTCCAGTATTTTTCTTAGATATATGTGTAAATATATAATACTTACGAAATCAGGAGCAAAATACTTTTTGTTTACAATTACATTGTATTTCCAGGTCATTAAGTTGTCTTCAGAATCATGGCTCTGTATTTTTCTACATATAGATGTTCCATTTTTTTTTTTTTTCCTTTTTGTCTTTTTCGGTGTCCGGCAACGGATCGCAACCCTCAGTGTCGCCCCCGGACCGGACCGGGACCGGCAACGGGATCGCAACCCTCGGCGTCGCTCCCGTGCCTCGCTCAGCCAGTGAGCGGCCGGTCTGTATGTGGGATCCGAACCCTCAGCGGGAGCGCCGCCGCGCTTCCCAAGTGGCACACTGTAGCAGTGCGCCACCGGGCCGGCCATAGATGTTCCATTTTTATAACACATTCTCTGTTGGCAGAATTTTTTTTGCAGTCTTCCTTTCCCTACCATGACAAATAGGACTTCTTTTCACATTCCCTGTCCATTCCAAGCTAAAAACAAACAACTCACACACAAATATCAGACCTGAGATTCCACTTCTGAGAGTGCTTCTTGGAAAGAATTATGTAATAGTTCTGCTAGAAAAATAAACATAAAATAAACCAAGGGATATGTGTTACTCAGCAAAACCTGACTCCCAACATTACAGGATCACAAATAGTACATGATGAGAGAGAAACACGACAAAAAGAAAGAGAAAAGGACACAGAGGTGATACCCAGATACTTTCAGAGATGGAGAGAAAGTAGGCAAATGACACAAAGGACAGCTGGAGAATGCCCTGGTTCCCCATGGGGCAAAAGGAATAGTGTGGTTTTACATCTTCAGCAAACATTATGATCTATAAGGAGGAGGGAACAAGGGCATGTGTTGGTGTTAACAGCAAATCATTAAAGTTTGTATATGGACTTTAGCCATAAAATAAAGAATGTTTTGATAATTCTACTAGGGTCACAAGTATTTACATGTTGTCATGCTGGCAAAGAAAACAGGATGTATTTGGAGATAGATTACCCTTGGCTTTGCGGTCATGGAAACAAAAGCAAACAGCTGTAGCGCAGTGTGTCGAGGTCCACATTTGAGGGGAGTACCCGCTTCCTACTTTATCCAGTGTTGTGCAGCACAGAAGACGTCACGCACGGCTGGGTCAAAGCAGATGCACATATTTTTTCATCAAAAACTTACTGAACACCTCCATGTGGCACAGCTCGGAGTCAGACTTAGAGGACACAAGGATGAATCTTAACGCTGGTCCTCCTTCCGGGAGAGAGGTGATGGGAACTCAAAAAGTCTCCTTTAAGATACTTGTTTCAGTTTGGAATTACACATTTTATTTGCAATATTTGTGATTATATGATTAATGTCTGTCATCCCATTAAAAGATAAGTGCCCTGAGGGTAGGTATTTTATCTGTTTTGCTCACCATTGTTTTCTTAGCTTATTAGCATATATTAAATGTCCAATGAATATTCATTGAATAAATGAATGAATGAATACTTTTTATGAGGTTAGTGATAAGTGTTATAAGAGGGATATAAAGAACTGCTAAATTCTCAAGACAGGGAGAATAATTCCAGAAAAAAAGCTAAAAGGTTTGATGGGAGAGATGGCCTTGAATGTTAGAGACCAGATTAAGCAATTATTATAATCACAAAGGTGGGAAGTGATGGGACATAAACAAGTAGGGTAGGAAAATAAGAAGGCAGAAAGTAGATAAAGAAAAGCATTACAAAGATAAAATCAGCAGACAGTGACTGCCAATGGATATGAAGGGCGAGAAGAAGCCAAGAGCCTAAGAGCGTGCCAGGTAAACTGGGGGGACAGGGATTCATAGAAGAAAGCAAAGAGCAGCTGGACAAGGTCCAGAGACGGCGAGGACATCAGGTTCAATGTACTGAAGTCATCCCTAAGAAGATGTCAAGCAAGAAGCCTGTGATCTGGAGGTTTATGAGAAGACCGATTCAGAGATAGAGATTTTTGAGACATCTACAGAGTTTCTCCCTGCAGATAGAAGGGTGCATGAGGCTTTTTTAGGGAAAGATTATGGAGAGAGAAAAGCAGAGGACCAAGGACAGGTGCTTGAGAAATGTTGAGATTTGGCTGGACTATTGGTTACATAGTTCAAGAAGACAGAGAAAAAATAGGTTGTTTCACAAAACCTTACCAGATAAGGAATCATCCTATTCACTACGCTAGAAATTCAGTTTACCCAAGGACACTTCCAGGTGTCACAGGTCTGGAGAATTCCAGTTGCTTGGATAAAGGCAGCAGCTCCAGGCTCTCGGGCACCAAAATGGCTGGAGAAGCAAAGGGTTTAGGATTTAGGTAGACGGCACACTGGGATTCCAGCCCTTGCACGACCAAAAATGCCCAGGACAGCTCTTGGTTAGCGCTCCTATTTCCAGATTGTGCCGATTTGTATTATAAACAGCTGTCAGCTCTTTGATCCCCAGATCCGTCTGACTGGTTTGTTGCGGAGAATCCTTTAATACCAATGAGGCCATAAAGCTTGAGCTTTGTTGCTGTTGTCAGACTGTTTTGCCTCCTGTCTCTTAAAGTGATCACTCTGGGGGCGCTGGAGCCCTTCACGGTTTCTTCCTGCAATTTGTCTACCATCCCACCTGGCTGGAGGTTCCACTTCTTTATGCACCTGGATATTATGATAAACTAGCTAAAATCACTCAAAAAAGGGGGGGGGGAATGACTCTGAAAGGAAGAGAAACGTGGGTAAAAACACAGCATTTTTTTGTTAAGTCTCTATTATATTAACAATAGAAAAGCATCCAAAAGTAGTTAATAGCCAGTACTTAGACCAGGGCCCTGAATGTAGCAGATGGTCACAGCTGAAATGAATGAAGTAGTGATATAAGTATTATGCAGCACATTTTGAGGTGTATGGCAATATATGTAAATTCACCATTCAAATATATGCAGTGAGCTCTAAGTGCCAAGAACAATGACAGACAAGCAGGATAAAATAAATAACACAATGGTCAAAAGCTTTAGGAAAAGAACTGATGTGAATTCCTCACATAAATGCTGTCCTTTAAGAGACGAGAGCTTAGGGCTGCATAAGCTGAAGGAATCTCATGATTTTCTT
>NW_007727799.1:39805-42494 GCF_000696425.1 Galeopterus variegatus
CTGTCCTTTAAGAGACGAGAGCTTAGGGCTGCATAAGCTGAAGGAATCTCATGATTTTCTTCGGTCCCAGGAAAGTAAGTTGGGGCCAGGCTGTGGGGGGTGCTGGGACCTGTGCTGCAGGATTTGTGATATCTAATAGGACATGGAGAGCTGGTAATGGACCTCGAACAGAAGACAGATGAAATAATTTGGTTGTAGCATTTATTGATTATATCCATTAAATAAATGGTCAAAATAATAGCTGCTAAATTTGGATATAATTTTTGTAATAGTTCAGAGAAAAATGTTATTTTTTGTGGAAAAATATTTATTTTACTAATAAAAAAAAGTCAATCGGAAAATGTGACCTGATTTGCAGAAATGTTTTAAGATATGGTCTCTAAGAAGGTACCTCTTCTGTTTTTATCAGAGGGAAAACAGACCACTGTACAGGATAAAGCCTCAGAAAGAACCGTCACAGCTCTATTTCCTGTCATGACAGTATTATAGTCGATCAGTATGCTGTATGGTTGTGTTAACGCAGATTACAAAGAAAAGAAAAAAGCTATGTGCATTGATATTACTTTATTATGAAGCTCCATGAAGAAGTAGGAAGGACAAGCAATGGTCCCCACAGCCATAACCAACTCAGAAGGTCCTGGAAGGTCTGTGGGGGAACAGCAGCCCTGGCCCGGGAGGTCTAGCAGGGCCAGCTCCTCAGTCATCAAGGCTTCTGTTGCCCCCTGCAGTCTGATTTGGTCATGCATGTGACTCCGCTTAACTCGGTCTTTGCTTCTTCTGAGGCAGGGAATGGAGTAGCTGAGGATGCAGACTCTGGAGCACTCGCTGCCTGGGTTCAAATCCAAGCCCTACTTCTGGGGCAGCCAGGGACAAGATCTCCTTGGGTCCCATCACGCCATCCAGTACAGCATGCATATCTGGCAGCGTTCTTCCAGCCGACTGCCTTGCAGGCCACAGGGCCAACTAGACAGCTGCTTTGGGTGGGCACGAATCCCTGCCTGAATGAGCCACGTGATGGAAAGAATGACAGCCTATGTGTAAAGAACCCCTGTGGCTGCCTTTCTCAGAAGAGGGTGGCGAGCAAGGCAGGGGCTCAGACAATCCGGGCCTGCCCCTGCTGCCTCAGCAGGTGTGTGCCACCCCAGCGAGGTAACCGATGAAGGAAAGGAGCTAACTAAGCATGTTGTATAATATATATTACATATTGTATATAAAATATACTATTATATAATAATACAATGTAATAATAGAGGAACTTAATTAACGAAGAAATATAAAATGAAGTTAAGTATAAGTTTAGAAAGAAACAGGAGAAAACTTGTTCAGTGTCCCACAGTGGTCTAATTTCTGTTCACACTATGGCCATCATACTGTCTCATTCATTCCAAGAGAAAACCTATTGTTTTTACATAAACTCTACTTATTAATAACAATCTTATGTGTGGCATCATTGGCATATTGTATTTTTTTTTCTTTTTTCTGTATATACAAAATCTCCATTCTAATAAGCCAAATTAGGAAATATCGTAGGATTAGTTACAGTTACCTGAGAGTAAAAATTCAATAAAAATTTTTTTGTGAAAAATGTCAAGCAGCACAAATAATGAGATAATAATACAATAAATCCCCATGTATCCACCCAGCAATTGTCAATGTTTTGACAGCCATATCTTCCCTATCCTGAACCTTTTGCTGAGATATAAAAGTGAAATTCTCATGTACAAAAAGAACACAAACAGGTAAAAAGTCCAGCTATGTTTCTCTAGTGTATGACTTTTCTTTACAGCACATTTTTCTTTCCATTTCTGCAGCTGTTACCCAAATTCCGCTGGTGGCCATCAAAATGCCTGTAATGATGGCCTCAGCTAGAATAATCTCTTTTTCTCCCTGACTCCAAACAAGGAATTATAATTCAAGTCCACAGATCTCTAGGGTTTCCACAGATCTGCTTCAGCCAGTCTGTGAACTCCCAGAAAGCATATGCAAATATTTTTACATTTGTTTATTATATAGGGGGGTTCCAAAGCTTCTATCTAATTCCCACAGGGGCCTAGTACCTGCAAAACATTAAGAACATCCAACTCTACCATATGTTGATAGCATATCAAACATTCTCACTTCTATCCCTTATCAATTCTCCATCTCAAAATCCTGCACCTGTCACCACCTCCAGGATGCCTTCCCTGACCACCTCACCTACAAATGATTTCCTCCATGTTTTCCTGCAAAATTTAAACCAGGGTCACTTTCTTATTGATCACATTCTGTTTAGATCCCATTCGCTTGACAAGTAGTTATTAAGTACCTACCATGTGCCAGGCACCACACTATACTTATGTAGGTGTGCCTGGTCTCCTATTGCACTGTTAGAAGAAGGCAAGGAGCAACACAGTGTCTGGCATGTGTCCTGGGTATAAGGATATCTTGTAGTTGTAGCTCCATTGAATAAAAACAAAAATGAGCAGTCGCATTTCTGTGGGCTGGCATTCAGCTCTAGAAGAATATGTAAAACCAAGCTCATGATTTTTTTTTTTTTTCTTTCTCCTTTTAAATAGGAAAAGGAGATGTTTACAGAAAGGGGAAATGTCAATTTGATTATCCTGGGCATGGTCCTAAGAGGCCCAAGCAGAGTTTCCTCTACCTCACTCCATCCTACCCCTCCCCAGTATATTGCGGCGCTAGAAAACTA
>NW_007727799.1:43180-44084 GCF_000696425.1 Galeopterus variegatus
TTTTTTTTTTTTCTTTCTCCTTTTAAATAGGAAAAGGAGATGTTTACAGAAAGGGGAAATGTCAATTTGATTATCCTGGGCATGGTCCTAAGAGGCCCAAGCAGAGTTTCCTCTACCTCACTCCATCCTACCCCTCCCCAGTATATTGCGGCGCTAGAAAACTATTCCAGAACCACAAACTAGTCCTCTTAGTAGCACCTTAAAAACGCCAGTGTCTATGGGAGACTATTGCTGGGTCCCCACAAATAACCATGACTGGAAAACAGCTCAAGATGAAGCCTCCCTCCCCGTCCCCCCAATCCTCTCCCACCACCTGCCCCCTCGTGGGATCAGGAGCAACACGCTCTTACGCAAAGGGCAGCAGAGCGGTTACTAAACGTTCTACTGTTTCGATACTGGGATCGTGCATTTAAAAAAGTACACGGGCCCCGGAAAACTGAGTTGTTTAATAGCAGTGGTTGAAGATCATTACACTAAGAACCTGGCAGAAAGTAGTTAACGCTATTGTTACTGAAGCAATGGGGGTGGGGGCGGGGGAGGTCCGTGTCCAATTTAGGCAAAAACTTCTAAGCTCCCTGCAGCCTGGTGACAGCGCTGGTGCGGTGCGGCTAGTTTTGCAAAACTCTGAGGGGATGAAGGATGCTGTTTCAGGGGAAAGGTGCGGAGCATCTAAGCAGTGGCACCCTGGACCTGACCCCTCTGATCTGCAGTTACTCCCATGCACCCCATGTACCCAATGGGGACATTTCCGTTGAAGTAGGTGGCTGCAAGGATCAAATGAGGAAAGACGCGCTCAAACGTCACGTTGCTGTCACTCCAGGTACTGCGTTGCTGCGTTTGGGGCCGACCAGGTGTAGCCACCTCGGCGTCCTGTCTCGGCAGGACGGGCCAGGCCGGGAGGAAC
>NW_007727799.1:44631-46542 GCF_000696425.1 Galeopterus variegatus
TGGGAGGCGGCAAACAAGGTAAAGCCAGAAAGTTTTCAAAGCTGACGATGGAAATACAGTTTAAGAAGGAATGCCAAAATAGGAGCGTAGGATTTGGGTAGTATTGCTTGCTATGTGTGTGTCTTTTTATATGACTTGGGTTCCGTGTGATAAATGATGTGAGGATGCAATGCTTTATGTAGGGAGAGGGTGGTAAGGCTGTGAACATCTACGCGCAAAGCTCTGCATTAGTTTGCGTAAATTTAAATATACATTGAAAATTTTGTGTGTGCAAAGAGTTAGAATATTTCTATATCGTTTTGAGGTTAAAGTGACTGGTAATATTACAGATAATGATTAGCATTTAACACCTTATTTCAGCAGCAAAAATTACTATTATTCATGTGACTCATTAGCGGCTTGACCTTGACCTTACCGGCTAATGAATGGTTAATTTGTTTTGAAGTTTAGCGAAGAGAGAGTTGTAGGTTTTTCTGTCCTTGTTGGCTGGCTGAAAAATGCAGCAAAAAGATTCTCCAGAACTGGCGAGTGGAGTTGCTCAGAGGGGGAGGAACCCAGAGAGACACAGAAGCGGCTGTCTGACGGCCACTGATTGCTTGTGATTTATTTACAGAAGACCTTGACGAGCTGGAAAGTATTTTGTCTCTAAGGAAGCTGCTCCAGAGAACTGCTTTATTAATGCATTTGGTCAGATTTAAAAAGGGAACTCTTCCTAATTCAAAAGAAATCTTGTTTCTAGAAAGATTCAACTACTGTAAGGATGTTCTTTGGAAATTTGTCCTTTTGTGTGAATATCTTAATATGGCTAAAGCACCGAGGTAGTTTGAAGATTTTAATAAAATTTTACTTACCCCCGAGAGATGTGAAATTAAAAATGCTTTGTCTGCATAGTTAATTCTGCCTTAAAATGGAGTGGTGGGGGCAGGAGGGCGGCTTCCCAGTAAATCTTAAATCTCTGTTTATGTATATCTTCCAAATCTTACTTGGAATTGAGAAGGCTGTAAAGAAAAGGCATTAACCAGACATTATAGTATTTCTGGTAGATGGACATGTGAATGCTTAAATACATTTTACTTGTAAAGAATTTATGTGTTCCTTTAGAGAACTGGTCTCTCCAAAATTTGAAACATTATAATGAAAGCTCTATTGTTGCTTTGAAGAATGCACAAGCCAGACATGCTTGGCAATATACAGGATTTTAACGTCCAGAGAAAAATGCAACAAAGTTAATGTGTTTACTGCATGTTGATGTTCCAATTTAGATTTTAAAATAGGAATTGAGAGAGAGCTCTCATTGCAACTTAGCTCGTGGTGTAATGGGTTGTTGAAATTAGGCTGTCAGCATTTGTCTGTGCAATCTTATGTTTCTGCTCGTAGATAAATTAGAAAGTGTTCTAAGAAGAGTGGCATGAAAGTATTAAGACAACTGGGGAATTTATTTAAGGACAGACTGAAAGAACAAAGTCTTGAGCCTGATTCTGGCATAGTTTGGCCCATGGTAAGGCAGAAAGAATAGCAATGCTAAATGGCCAGTTGAATGTCCTTCAGCTTTTGTGATTCTTTTCTCTTGACCGCGTAAGGGAGTACATTGCATAGAACACTCAGCTAAGAGGGATTCAAAAGGAGTTAATATCATTTACTTTGGGTACTTCTCATCCAGAGAAACTTCTAAACACTCAAGGAAGGGATTTTAAGAGTTTGAACTAGATCGCCTGGAGTGAAGCCCAGCTCTGAGCCATTTCCTCTTCTGTGAAATGGGGATAATGATGCTTCCTAAGGTGGTTGTGAGGGGCAGATGGAATGATAGGGTGTAAATGCCGAAGACATTGTTGGCTCCTTGTCAGCAGTCATAACGAGTGTTATATAACTAGAGGTGGAATATGTTGTCTTAGTATTGTCTCCTGGGGGCCG
>NW_007727799.1:47785-50162 GCF_000696425.1 Galeopterus variegatus
GAAGGGGACAGTGCTGTGTGAGTGAGGCCGGAGCAGTAGGCCTGGGCTGTGAGGCTCATTTTTTTCATTTATGAAAGGATTATAGTCTCAGTAGAACTCTCAATTATTTTGTGTAATCATCTTACTTTAGGCTTTTTTTCCCGCAGACAATTATACTGAAGTATAAAAAAGATATTTATAGCCTTTTTTTAGCTGATCAGAAACGGAACCAATATTTACCGTAATTCACTAGTTGGTCAGCTCTTTGCATTGTTAATTGTCTGGCTTTAAAACCATTTGGATTAATTTCCTTTTTTAAACCTAACATCTTTTTGTTTGAAATACAAGTTATGTATATTTCCAGCAATCACACCCACACACACACACACATACACACACACCCTCCTGCATGAATCTGTGTATCTATTAGAGAGTGGTAAGGACTGATTCGCTTGGTATTTCTCATGGAGAAAGTCTGCCTCAGTTTCTGTTTGAGAACCCCAGAGCCCAGCTCTGTGAAGCTGTGCCAGACTGTGTCACCCTTGGTGGGCTGCTCTCTCAAGGTCACTTGAGGGATTTGGTGTATGGTCCTCTCCACCCATGTGCATGGTTTTGTTCTCTTTTTTCTTCCCTGTTTCTTTCTTTTTTCCCTTGTTCTCTCTCCTGGGATTCCTATGATTATTTCTCAGCCTATATAATTATGCTCTGGCCTAAACCCCAGGCCCTAAAGGGTTGTGTACCCTGATTTAGGTAGTTCTGGATGGTATGGCCTGTGACCTTCGTCTTGTTCTTAAATGCATAACCAGGTATGCATTTAAGGTTGTGTCAGATGGACACAACCTTCCCCTCTTCATGGTTCTCCCGAGGCTTCCCCACCATCCTGCTGTTTTGGACGCTCCCATCTCTCCCCTCTTTCTTGCATCAGTCAGGTGACAGATGATGGAAACTATCCTAGCTTCTTGAAACAGAAAGGGGTTTAGTATGGGAATTAGTTGCTCACGGGAGGGCTGGGAAGGAAGGTTGCAACTCAAAGGGGAGTAGAAGATTTAGGCTGAGCCTCGAGGGATGACTCCCATGCAGCACAGCTGCACTCGCCCCCAGGGTGGCTGCCGTCATTGCCATGGTCTGGCAGCTGGGAATCAGAGCCACCACTGGAGCTGCTGACATCAAGAACACACTGTATGGGCTGTGTTCCAGCGAACAGAGAAGCTGCTGCCAAGTACCTCTCAACCCCAGGAAGCCAGTGACTGAACATCGCCACCACCAACAAAAACAAGCTAACAAACATCTTCCTTAGATACTCTCCAGCTCCCTTCCCATCCAGCTCATCTCACTGGCAGAACCTAATCTGTGCCTAGAACCCTAGCTGCAAGGGACTCTGGAAAATGTAGTTTGTAAGTTTCTAGCTTCAGACGTAGAAGAACGTACAGTTGAAGGAGATAGGAATGAATGCTGAGTGACAATCCATCATGTATNAGACATTGTTGGCTCCTTGTCAGCAGTCATAACGAGTGTTATATAACTAGAGGTGGAATATGTTGTCTTAGTATTGTCTCCTGGGGGCCGCAGAGGGGTTGCTGCATAATGAACTCTAGAACTGGATCTTTGGGTAGATGGGTCATTCCCCATTCTGGCACACTTTGTGTACTCTTACACAGTATAAAATACACTGTGCTCTCAGTAGTCAGTGTCCTTTGGTAGATAGGGGCTGACACTGTCTTGCCCGCATCTCATCCACCCTGAAAGGCCTTTGACTTAACTAGGTTAAAGAAGTTACCTTTGGTTGTTTCTGGAAATAATGATGAGATAGTAGGGGGAGGGAGGAGATGACCAATTGAAATTCTAAAATAGATTTTAAACATATACTTAACTAGTTTCTGTTAATGCCTTTAGAAGTATGATCCTTCTAAAATTGTAATACTTTCTATGTTTCCCATGGACGGTTAGAAAAGATAGAGAACAACTGGCATGATTGAGAAATGGAAAATTTGGACTTTGGGGATGAAGCAGCAAAATCATTCATCGAGCTTTTCAGTTGTTCAGCACTCCCAAGGCAGGTGAGGCACGATGCTAAGCCCTGGAGATACAAAAGCCGGAAAATCAGACCTGACCCCTGTCCTCGCACAAAGCAGGTCTGTTCGTAATATATAGGTAAACCTATAGTGTTAAGTACCAGACAGGAAAAATGTCCAGGGCAGAAACGGGTAATTAGACCTGGGGAGGGAGAGAGATCAGGAATGTTCTGTCAAGGAAGGGATGTGAGCAAAGAGCATTTAATGCACAGTGACGAGCACCTGCAGAGCCCCTGTGCTCCGTGCGTGTGCATGTGTGTGTGTCTGTGTGCACGTGTGTCTGTGCATGTTGCAGGAGGACAGTGGAGAGAACGGGCACTTTGAAG
>NW_007727799.1:51768-53490 GCF_000696425.1 Galeopterus variegatus
AACAAAAACAAGCTAACAAACATCTTCCTTAGATACTCTCCAGCTCCCTTCCCATCCAGCTCATCTCGCTGGCAGAACCTAATCTGTGCCTAGAACCCTAGCTGCAAGGGACTCTGGAAAATGTAGTTTGTAAGTTTCTAGCTTCAGACGTAGAAGAACGTACAGTTGAAGGAGATAGGAATGAATGCTGAGTGACAATCCATCATGTATAACACATACCTAAAATATATTTCATCTCACACTTACGTAGAATATTTAATTCAAAGCAGGTACAGATTGACTTTGGATATGTAAAATATGTCATAAAAATAAAAAAAAGGATCTAGTTGCTAACCAATTTACCCTTTGTAAAACTAAAAATTATAGTTTTACAGTTAAGATCGCTGGAAAAATTAAGGAAAGAACTAAAAATTATCAAGCACCTGCCTCTGTATGTGGTACTAGTTGAAAATGAAATAATGCCCCTTTGGTTTGGTTTAGTAATCTAAGTAAAATATTAGGATTTAAACAATAATTTCTCCTTGCCAGAGCTCCAGATAGCCTATCCATTTAATGAGCCACTATACAAAGGAAAGGAAGAGTGTCCTGTCAGAGAAATAATAGCACTGGCTGTATGGTCCTTTCACTAAATGAAAGATATATCATTATATCTTCTGTGTATCTGTGCTTCTACTGAATCTTTCTTTCCTCTGTAGCTTTCATGGTGCCCTTTCTAAGATTACAAAGATAGAAATAACCTGTTTATTAGAGATTAAAATAAGAGTAGGCTTGAATTTACTGTAATCACTTATTTTATACCCTGGTACTTATCAGATTCCTTTTTTTTTCAAACTATTAAAGTAGATATGACTGATCTCTTATATTCCTAAGTAAAAAATTATCAGTTTATTTGCACTCAGAAATTATGTTAGCATATCTATACAAATAGTCTTGATTATTGAATGAGATTTTCTTGTATTTGCCTCTAATATTTGGAGTTAGAAAATGAAAGTAGTGTAGCTGAAACAAATGGAGTTACTTAGTGAATTTATCAGCCTATTGCATATATATTTTTATTTTTATTTTTTTATTTTTTACTTTTTATTTTTTTTTGTCTTTTTCCATGTCCGGCAACGGATCGCAACCCTCAGTGTCGCCCCCGTACCGGACCGGGACCGGCAACGGGATTGCAACCCTCGGTGTTGCCCCCGCGCCTCGCTCAGCCAGTGAGCGGGAACCGGTCTGTATGTGGGATCCGAACCCTCGGCGGGAGCGCCGCCGCACTTCCCAAGGGGCGCACTAGCGCAGTGCGCCACCGGGCCGGCCCTGCATATATATTTTTATTTTTATTTTTTTATTTTTTATTTTTTATTTTTTTTTGTCTTTTTCCATGTCCGGCAACGGATCGCAACCCTCAGTGTCGCCCCCGTACCGGACCGGGACCGGCAACGGGATTGCAACCCTCGGTGTTGCCCCCGCGCCTCGCTCAGCCAGTGAGCGGGAACCGGTCTGTATGTGGGATCCGAACCCTCGGCGGGAGCGCCGCCGCACTTCCCAAGCGGCACACTAGCGCAGTGCGCCACCGGGCCGGCCCTGCATATATATTTTTATTTTTATTTTTTTATTTTTTATTTTTTATTTTTTTTTGTCTTTTTCCATGTCCGGCAACGGATCGCAACCCTCAGTGTCGCCCCCGTACCGGACCAGGACCGGCAACGGGATTGCAACCCTCGGTGTTGCCCC
>NW_007727799.1:54647-79721 GCF_000696425.1 Galeopterus variegatus
TTCTGGGACAGCTGCATCTGGCCCGGGCCTCAGGCTGCTTCTACTCATGGCACAAAGTGGCAGCAGCCAGTGGGTACAAGCAGATCACGTGGTGAGAGGAAGCAAGAGAGAGAGAGAGAGAGGAGGTACCAGGGTCCTTTAAACAACCAGCTTTTGCAGGAACTCATAGAGTAAGAACTCACTCATCACCCCCACTCCCCAGAGAGAGCATTAATCCATTCATGAAGGATTCACCCCCATGACTCAGTCAGTTTCCAACACTGCCACATTGGGGATCAGATTTCCACATGAGTTTTGGAGGGGACAACACATCCAAACTCTATCAGTATGTATGGAGCTTAGTTGAAGACTGAGTTGTAGGACAAAACTTTCACAGATTGAAAATCAAAGTGATCTTTTGATTTGCCAAGTGTCTTATAAAGTAGAACATCATTCAAATCTGAAATTTCACTTTGGTTAGCTCATTGGTGGGCCAAATTGAAGGTGGAGGTGGGTAGAGGGAACACGGGTTTTTGCATATTTTTTAAAGCAAAATTTGAGGAGAACCAAACAAGACTATTTGAACATCGTTGAACTATTTTTTTATTGATTGACTCAAGAAGTGGATATTAAGAACCTATTTTGAATTGGGATTGGGTCTAGGTACTAAAAATACATGGCTGTACCCTTGAGAAGTCTGTGGTCTAGGGGTGGATAATAATAAAGAGTTATGATAGTGTGGTGCTCTGATCAGTGCCTTCTTCCAAGAGAAAATGGTATATTCTTTCATGGTGAGGTAGAAGATGTAATTAATTGAAACATAAATATAATTCAGATTTCAAAGAATAATTACTGATATTTTTAACAACAACAACTAGGAGAGGCA
Source organism: Galeopterus variegatus (assembly GCF_000696425.1). NCBI lineage: Eukaryota > Metazoa > Chordata > Mammalia > Dermoptera > Cynocephalidae > Galeopterus > Galeopterus variegatus. Next base: position 55,513 of record NW_007727799.1, read on the forward strand.
AAGGGCAGCAACTGTCTAGGACCATGTCTTTCTTTTACCTGCTCCAAATAACCCCCAGAAACTGAAGTAGTGAGCTTGTCAAAAGATAGAGGGTTTAGCATTTAAAGAAATAATGTGTTTGTAAGAAAAAAGGACTGCTTTTGGTACTGTAATCAATGTTCAGAAAGTAATCAGAAATCTTTAAAAAATTATCAGAGCTCATAACATTCTACCAGACATCCAATTTATAATTACAGTAATTCAAGAAAATGCAGGTGCATTCTGAATGTCTGACATTTGCCAACAAAGATGGAAATGCAATGATTTATGCAACTATGAAATAGATCCAGGATGACCAAATGATATATCGTCTAAACTAGGACACTTCTGAGAGTGAAGGGGGCACTAATAATGATTGCCTGGGAAAAGAAGCATAAATGGAGGCTGCCTCAGCAAACTAGCATTAAGATGCTAGTTGTGTAGCACGATTGCATTAACTACAGTATTGATTTTTTTAAAAAATTGTGGTAAGATATACATAACATAAAATATACTGTTCTAACCAGTTTCGTGTGTAAAGTTCAGTGGCATACCTTGTTGTGCAAACATCACCACCACCCATCTCCAGAACCTTCCATCTTCTCGGAGTGTTGGTCTTAAACACTAGCTCCCCATCCTCCCTCCCTGCACTTCCTGGCGACCACTAATCTACCTTCTGTCTGTATGAGTTTCACAGTTCTAGGAACCTCATATAAGTGGAATCATACAGTAGTTGTCCTTTTGTGACTGGTTTATCACACTTAGCATGTTGTAGCATGTGTCAGAATTCCTTCTTAGGCTGGATAATATTCCATTGTATGTATATACTACATTTTGTTTATCCATTCATTTATACTTGTATACTTGGGTTGCTTCTACCTTTTGGCTATTGTGCATAATGCTACCATAAACATGAATGCACAAATATCTCTTTGAGTCCCTGGTTTCAGTTCTTCTAGGCATATACCCACAATATTGATTTTCTAATGAAGAAATTACAAGTGGAGGGAAGAGAAAACATTCTTTGCCTCTACAGGATCTTTCTGATCATATTTCTTTATCACAGTACTGCATCAGATTAGAAACCAGCTATGCTTTTCTGCAGAATTCATTATAAAAAACCAGTTGTTGCAGTTAATATAAAGAAACCACCTGCTAAAAAAGGCACCCAAGGTCTTGAATTTCATCCCTGCACAACAATGGAAGCTAGTTTTTCTGTCAAAACTACCATGATGCATTGACCACAGATGTTTGTGGGTGCAAAGTATGAGACCAAACAACAGCATGCTCCGTGTGACCATGAACTTCCTAGGAAAAAGGGAACAGAACCACAATTATCTGTTGATTTGGAAGCTGAAAGGAGACAAGCTACAGCAAAATGTGGACTTTCCAGGTAGAGAGAAATGGTCTCCCTTTGGCTGTGGAAGTAAATATCAGAAGGCCAATGTCAAGAACTTCGGTGCATTTGATCTCAACTTAGATAATCCCTTTATGGAAGTAGAGGCATCAAAATGTACTCTTCATTTAAAATTTTAAGTAACTACATTTCCACTGGGGATTTACAGTCCTGGAAAGTAACGTCGACATGTCTAAAACAAATAAGGAATTGCCGCATATACTGGATGTGAATCGCTCCCCCTCTGTAGGTGTCCGTGGCAGTGTCTGCACTCTGTGGAGTCAGCAGAAGAATCTCGTTAATCTGTAACAGTAGCCTTGAAGGAACTTGATAAACTTTTGATCATTAGTAGTAACGGAGCTCTAGAAAGTACATATGCAGAAGTTATCTGACAGTCAGAAATGGTAACTGAGGGCCAGACAGGTATTAAGGAGCTTTCAGAAAAATGGACCCAAAATGATTATCTTATGGTTGCCCAGAATGAGCACTGTCCTCAGGTCTGTTTTCACTGGACATGACTGTATCAGTGAAAACTGAAAAATTAACAGGCAAGTTCACACAAAAACCTGCACATGAATGTTTGCAGCATCTTTATTCATAATTGCCCCAAACTGGAAGCAACCAAGGTGTCTTTCAATAGAGGAATGGATAAAAAAAAAATTGTGCTATATCCAGACAATAGAATATTATTCAGTGACAAAAAGAAATGATCTATCAAGCCATGAAAAGCCATGGAGGAACCTTAAATGCATATTGCTAAGTGAAAGAAGCTAGTCTGAAAGGCCAAATACTGTAGGATTCCAACTAAAAGACATTCTGGAAAGGCAGAAATATAGAGATAGTAAAAAGATCAGTGTTTGCCAGAGGGTTGGGTGCAGGGGGAGAGATGAATAGGTGGAACACAGGGAATGTTTAGGACAGTGAAATGATTCTGTATGATACTGTAATGGTGGGTACATGACATTATTATACATTTGGCAAAACTCATAGAACTCTGCAGTACAGAGAGAATCCTAATATAGACTATGGACATTGGTTAATAATAATTTATCAATATTGGTTCATCAGTTGTAACCAAAGTACCACACTAGTGCAAGATTTAATTTAACATTTTATAAAGTATTTTTAAAAAAATTAAAAGACACTTCACATGGTGTTAGGGAACAAGATGTAGAAAATGTTAACTTCAGGGGTGCAGGTGATGGCATGTTGAGTGATAGGTAATATAGCTCCAAGTCAAGGGACTTAATAAATGAGAGCAGTTCTGTTATTCTAATCAAAGGGGAATTAATGAATCAGCTACACTGTACCTTAGGTGCAGAAATTTCCCCCAAGCTTTTAGCAGATCAGAAGGATGTACTCTGTCAGACTCTGAGCAGACTACTTCCTTACCGTCAGTTGCATATTGTTTAAAGATTTTGGTCAGAGCCCACAGAATCCATCGACAGGCCTGAAACCAGAGAAAATGCTAGCCTGGAAGCTACAAGGCCATCTATCACTAATTTCTTCCAACCTTCCACCATTAATTTTTTCCTGCTGCAGACATTGACTGGATTCTCCATGCTGGCTTCCCTCTGCAGGAAGCTCTTGAGACTTTGCATGGACTTAGCAGAAGTGCAGAGCTGTGGAGGATACCAACATTAACAAAGCAAATGTAGTTTTAGCAGAGCCAAAGCCCCATAGTTTAAGATATAGCCTAACTTTTTATTATTGTACATAGTAATGCTAAGCTTGGGAAAAACAGAAAACTTTCCCATAGTAATGCTAAGCTTGGGAAAAACAGAAAACTTTCCCAGGACTAAAGTCTTTGTCGTAGATAAAAAAAATTGTAACACAGCAAAAGAACTTGGGCAGTCGTCCTTGGTGCAGCTAAACCTAGTGATGGGAAAGTATGTGAGCTAAAGGCTTCAAGGTTGATGGTTGGGGGATGTTCCACATCTCACCTCTGGCTATTTCTTTAAGTTTCTTGGGGAACTGAGTGTTGCCATGACAATTACCTCATTGTTCTTTTTGTAACCACCTGTGTTCCCTTTCTGTAACTTTCTTGCCCAGACAATAAAAACTGGGAGAAAACCTGATTCGGAGTTACTCCTAGGAATTCTTCTCTCATGAAAGAATTGATCCTGGGATTAACCCCTTCTCAGCCTCTCACTGCTCTGGAGAAATGGGCTTTGAGTAATCCTTTGCATCTCCTGGGAGAGGTGACACAGACCTAGCTCTTCTTGTTTTGCTGGCAAAGAATACTGTAGCTGCTACATGACCATGGAAAAGTGGGCTAGACCACAGCCATTCCCTTAAAAAAGCTACATAGATACACCCCTATGTATACTGTGTATGTGGAAACCTGCAAGCAGAATGTTGAGCTAGATATATATATATATTTTTTTTGTCTTTTTCGTGACTGGTAAGGGGATCGCAACCCTTGGTGTGGTGTCGCCCGCACCGTGCTCAGCCAGTAAGCGCACTGGCCATTCCTATATAGGATCCGAACCTGCGGCGGGAGCTTCGCTGCGCTCCCAGTGCTGTACTCTCCTGAGTGCACCACGGGGCCGGCCTGAGCTAGATATTTTTAAAGACTTCTTTCAGCCAAAATAATTTATGATCTCTTGTCTGATAGTTTGTCTATTCTAAATGTGGGTCCTTTGAAATGTATTGGCAGTATGCTCAGGGGAAAGCTTTTTATTCTCAATGAGATGATGTATTCTGGCATCAAATTGATGGTTTTATGTATAGCATACCACTTTAGGATGAGAATGAACTTTTTAAAAGCAGAAGTGACTAGAAATCCCACCACTCATACAGCTAAAAGCAGATCAAATTCACACTGTGACTCTGTGCTGTAGGCAAGTACAGCTTGTCAAGTCAGTTGTTAAGTTACAGACTGTTAACTACATAGTTTGGGGTTTTGAATTATTCCCAGTGCTCTGTGTATTATGATCCATCTATTAAAACAGGAAGTTGAAGAATAATTGAATAATAAAAAAATGGAAGAAAAACTATATGTTATGTTTTGACATGAAAATTTTTACTACAGGTAAGCAGTGATCGCTTATATTTTACAGTGTTCTTTTCCCTTTTTACACTATAAGATTATAATCCAAACGCATTTTAGGACGAGGTAGTGTTCATCATCATTACAGACACCAATTGTTAATATTCCAAAGGTGTGGCTACAAGTATACATAATAAAATTCTAGGTAGCATGAAAATAAGGCTTTTGACAGTACATAAAATATTGGATTGAGAAGAAGAAATCTTTTGCTGGTTTCACGTTCAAACACTGCTTAACTCTAGGATCCTGGATAGATAGTTTTCTGAGTTTGTTTTCCTTCTGAGATGATCGTCCAAAGATACGCAGTGCCCTGAAATCTCTGCTCAGTTATGTTAGATACTAGTGTATTGGGCAAAAACACAAATAAGTCACCCAGGGTTTGGGACCTTAGGTCATGAAAGTCCTGTTCTTCACTCCCGCTCCACCCTACAGCGTCCACACACGGACTAAATCTCATTAGACCACAGAGAAGTGACAGTGATGATGACAGTGACAACTTGTTCACCCCAGAGGTTTTTCTTGTGATGAAGTTGACATTGAAAAGGATGACTTTTCTATTAGTACTTGACCAACTCGGGGCCTCTCCATTTAGATGTTTCTAACTTTTCTCCATCCATGCACTTTGACTAAATGCATCCTTTCTAATTAAAGCAGTGTTTAACAATGGCACAGCCTCCTGATTTTTCAGTGTTTATTTTTAAGTAAGTAGTCACTTCCTTTGTAGAATTACAATCACTAATCCACTTAGAATGCCAGAAGGGTATTAAATATGTTTTCAGAACATTATATAGTGATTATCAATATGAGAGTGGTAACTGAGATTAAGCTTGGAGTGGATTTTGGGGCATTGTTACAAGTTTAATTTTGCCATTGTCTTGCAGGCTGAAGGGCTTTATGATATAGCTGCTAAAAAAGACAACAGTATATCCTAATTTGTATTTTAAATGAGATACTACTCAAATAACAAAAGAATACATACCTGCAGTGGATTGAATTATGTCCCCTAAAAGCTCATTGAAACTTGAATTGTGTCCCCCAAGTTTTATGTGTTAGAAACTAAGCCCCCACTGTGACTGTTAAGAGGGTGGGAAATCCTATTATGGTAATTGAAAGGTGGAGCCTTGAAGAGGTGATTGGATTGTAGGACCGTGCAGCAGTGAATGGATTAACAATGGTGGGCAGGGGCGTGGCTCTGAGGGCTTTAAAAGAAGAGGAGAGTCTGTCTTACTCTCTCTGTGCTCTCTCTGCTTCTACCATCTTGCAATGTGAGACCCCTGGGTCACTGTTGCCACCACCAGTTGGACTTTGGACTTCCCAGCCTCAGAAACTGTAAGCAATAAATGTCATTTTTCTTTACAAATCACCCAGTTCCAAGTATTTTGTTATAAGCAACAAAAGTGGACGAATACAAAAAATTGGTACAAGGAGTGGAGTGTTGCTTATAACAAATACTTGAAAATGTGGAAGCAGCTTTGGAGCTGGGTAATAGGCAAAGGTTGGAGAAGTTTGGAGGACTCAGAAGAAGACAAAAAGACAAGGGAAAGTTTGGACTGTCTTAGAGACTGGTTATGTAGTGGTGAGCAGTATGCTGATAGAAATATGGACTGTAAAGACCATTCTAAGGAGGTCTCGGATAGAAATAAGAAGGACTTATTGGAAACTGGGGCAAAGATCAACCTTGCTATGAACTGGTAAGGAACTTGGCTGCATTGTCTCCATGCCCTAGGACTTTTTAGAAGTTGGAACTTAAGAGTTGTGAACCAGAGTATTTAGCAGAAGAAATTTCTTTTTTTTTTTTTTGACCAGTAAGGGGATTGTAACCCTTAGCACGGTGTGGTCTGCATCACACTCAGCCAGCGAGCACACCGGCCATCCCTATATAGGATCTGAACCTGTGGCCTTGGCACTATCAGAGCTGCACTCTCCTGAGTGAGCCACGGTGATGGCCCATAGCAGAAGAGAATTCTAAGCAGCAAAGCATTAAGGAAGCTGCATGACTGCTTGTAACAGCCTATGCTGAGTCATGGTGGCAAAGGCATGACATAAAGCCAGAATTTAAAAGGCAAGCAGAGTGTAAAGAGTTGGAAAATTTGCAGGCTGGCCATGTGGTAGAGAAGCAGAGAGCATTTTCAGAACAAAAATTCAATAGTGCTAAGAAGATTAACACAAACAGAATTATCAAGAGAAGGGGAAAAAGGCCTCGAAGACATTGCAGAAGGCTCTGGGGCCATCCCTTCCATTTCAGGCCCAAAGGCCTAGGGATACAGAATAATCTTGGGGAACAGGCTTCACACCCCTTCAGCTCCAGCCCTGGCTAAATTGGCCCCAGGTATGGCTGGACCTGCAGCTTTGGAAAATACAAGCTGGAATCCTTGGCAACATCCACATGGTGTTAGATCTGCAGGCTCACAGAATACCAGAGCTGCGGAGGCTTGGGGACCTCCACCCTGATTTCAAAGGCTGTATGGAAAAGTCTGGGGGCCCAGGAAGAGATCTGTCACAGGAGAGGAGTCACCACAGACAAATTTCACTAGAGCAATGCCAAGTGGAAACACGGAGTCACAGTTGCAGCAGAGAAACCCCAACAGTGCCAAGCCTAGTGCAGCTGTGAGAGCGGGACTGCCATGGAGACCCCAGACCTGTGGAACTATCAGAGTGAAACACCACCCTGCGAGAGCTGAAGTGTGGCCTGAGACCAGGAAAGCCATAGAAGGGGAGCTGCCTCAGGACTTGGGGACCCAACCCCCACACCAGTTTGCAGAGGACGTTGAACATGGAGTCAAGTTACAAGATTCACCAGCTTTGAGATTTAATGCCTGCCCTCCTGGGTTTCAGGCTTGCTTAGGACCTGTCACAACTTTCTCTGGGGTATTTCTCCCTTTTGGAATGGGAGTATGTACCCTATCCTTGTCCCACCATTGTATCTTGGAAGTAGATAACTTGTATTGATTTCACAGATGGGACTTTGAACTTCGGACTTTTGAGTTGAAACAAGTTAAGACTTTGAGGATGAAATGAATGTATTTGCAAGTGAGAAGACATGAGTTTTGGGGGGCCAGGGGCAGAATGTAGTGGATTGAATTATGTCCCCCCAAAACTCATTGAATCTTGAATTGTGTCCCCCAAGTTTTATGTGTTAGAAACTTAGCTCCCACTGTGACTGTTAAGAGGGTGGGAAATCCTATTATGGTAATTGAAAGGTGGAGCCTTGAAGAGGTGATTGGATTGTAGGACCATGCAGTAGTGAATGGGTTAAAAATGGTGGTCAGGGGTGTGGTTCTGAGGGCTTTAAAAGTAGAGAGAGTCTGTCTTTCTCTGCTCTCTCTGCTCCCACCATCTTGCAATGTGAGACCCCTAGGTCACTGTTGCCACCACCAGATGGACTTTGGACTTCCTAGCCTCAGAAACTGTAAGCAATAAATGTCATTTTTCTTGGGCCAAGCCCGTGGCGCACTCGGGAGGGTGCGGCGCTGGGAGCGCGGTAGTGCTCCTGCCGCGGGTTCAGATCCTATATAGGGATGACCGGTGCGCTCACTGGCTGAGCGTGGTGTGGCCGGTCTCAAAAAGGACAAAAAAAAAATGTCATTTTTCTTGGGCCAAGCCCGTGGCGCACTCGGGAGGGTGCGGCGCTGGGAGCGCGGTAGTGCTCCTGCCGCGGGTTCAGATCCTATATAGGGATGACCGGTGCGCTCACTGGCTGAGCGTGGTGTGGCCGGTCTCAAAAAGGACAAAAAAAAAATGTCATTTTTCTTTACAAATCACCCAGTTCCAAGTATTTTTGTTATAAGCAACAAAAATGAACTAATATAATACCAAAGGACTATAAAGGTCAGCAGAAGCATGTGACCTGCCTGGGATCTGGTCTGTTTGAGGGGGATGAGGTCAGGAAGAGGAACAGGTGGGCGGACCTTCCTGGTTTCTGTTCCTTTAATCCAGAAAGCCCAGCTTGCTCTTTGGATGGAACTGCTGTAAAGGAAAAATTTTCCTTTCATAAACAAACATTATTCAATGACAGACACTTTAGCAATTTCTGGTTTATTTGTCATAAAGAGCTACATGGTCTCTAATTAATTACCCAAGTCTCTTCATGCTCTCTAAAATGAGGTCTGATTTTTTATGGAATGCAATCAGGTGAAGAGGCATCTTAAGATGGTGACATGTCAAGGTGTGAGCTGATGTCCTCCGGGAGGGACCATCTTCAGCCTGAGCATCAGGCAGCCGGGAAGTCTCCACCTTGCGTTGCGTACAGGGGGCAGCAGGAGTGCACCCCACCTCCCAGCAGGTATCAGTTAATTACTAGAGGAGGCGGGGCATGGTGGATATGCAAGCGTGCTGCTCACTCAGCCAGGTGCTCACACACCTGGACTGGCTAGTGGCACAGGGAAGCAAGCGGCAGGTCTGCAGGACTTCAGAAGCCATCACATAAGCATGCTCGTACTTCCATAATTACACAAAACCTAAAGTCTCTTCCTCTCTCTGTCACACCCAGGATTTCATCCCGGGTTCTGGGACGTGCTACCTACTTTTGTGCTCACAAAGCTTATAAGTCCACCTTCCAGTGTTGTGCTATTTATATGTAAATAAACACATGTGAATATAAAGAGAGAGAATGACTTGAGATCCTAGGCTCCCTCATTGAAGCTGAGCTTCCTTCCCTTTCGACCTTTCCTGGTGATGACTCTAATACCACTTGGCTTTCTTCCAGGTATGTGCAAACTATATTTGACTTCTGCAAACAAAATTATATAAATATAAATTTTTCACTCTTAAATTTTGTATAGATTTGTTATTATTAAACAGACCAGTGTGTTCTTTCACTGTCCTTGAACTTCTGGTTCTGGGGGCTGTTTTTTATGTAAGCCTATTTTTCCTCTGTTCTAACTCTTTATGTCTAAAGTAGCATTTGCCCAGATTTTATACTGTGCTGCATTCTCCAGTACAGCCTAACAGTGAAGACAACATTTAGGGCGGCCGCATTCCTGTTCACATTGTGCCACGATTCCAGCTTGCGGTCTGGCCGTGGTGCGGGGCTGCTTCTCAGTGGGCCTGTGCTCTGCTGTTTGGGTCTCCAGCCGCCGCCCTCTGGGCTGTCTTACACATTCACATGTCGGTGAAAGAGGATAGCTGGCTGCCCCGTCTGGTCTTTTTTGAGCTTTGCAATGTGTTCCACTGTGTTAGACAGTTAATGCAGCTGTTGGTATTAATACTATTCACAGGGTAGGGTCTTAAAATATGCAGTCAAGTAATAAAAAGTATTACTACAGAAAAGGATCCTTTCATTTGGAACTGGAAATAGGAATTGGCACTAGAGCTTTTTATGACACTGCTTACTGACTGTCAGTCACTTCTCACCTTTCCACCTCTTTGTGCAGAGTAATGTGTTTGGGGACTGTGCTAAGAAGAAATTCAAGTCTGTGTATTGGCTGTTGTGCTTTGGGGATGTTAAAGCACATTTCAGTATGAAGGATCAGAGTCTTAAAAGAGGAAGGCACTTTAGAAATTGTCTGTACTTCTTTAATTCTAAGAGGAAGTAACCTAGTGAAGCTAAATGACTTGCCTAAGGTCACATTGCCAGAAAGTGACAAACTTGGGCCTATGACCTTGGTGTTCTTCCAGTACAGTATTTTCTCCTCATACCAAAATGCTGTGAGTTCTACTTTTGAAACTTTGTGAAGTTTAATGTATTATATTGGTGTTTTGGTTTTTAAATTGTGTATTAGCTGGATATAAAATGGACTTGTCATTACAGCATCTACTATGAAATACAATACATAACTGGCATTAAAAAAATACTTTATTGAGTGAATGAATATCTCGTGGATAACACGCCCTAATGTGCAAGAAAAATATGGAGAAACCTCCACTGACAAAAATTAGTAAACAAGAAAATGATAAAAAAACAAACAAAAAAACCCAGAATAGATATTTCTGAAAATTTCAGAAAAAGAGTTTTGCAAAGTTCAGCCACATATTTCCTACTGGTCTGTGGTCATAAGTTTATATATTATAGGCATAATTTCATGACTCATGATCAAAATTATTTTGCTTTGTTTTTTATGTCTTTGTTTTTATGTTCCTATTTATTTATCCAGCCAATAGGATTAGGTGCCCACTGTGGGCCAGGCAGTGCTCAAAGTGCTGGGTATATATCACTGAGCCAAAAAAACCCGATTTCATGGAGTTTACGAACTAATTGGGAAAGACAGGCAATGAATAACTATAGCAGGATGTTGAAATGGAGCTCTTTCTTGTTTTCATTTTTTTGCCCAGTGGTGCAGAAATAAAGTAGTATTAGGATCCAGTCAGAAAAACAGAAACCACACTAGTTACATTAACAGAGAGAATTTAATATAAGGAATTGGCTCAATGGATATTAGAGGATAGGAAATGTGGACGGCAGGAAGCAGCTGCATGCTGTGTTGGGGAGAGGGAAGAGGATGGGCTTATTGGAACCTAGAAGCTTGCAGGAGGGTCCCCCAGACCTCAGGAACTCAGGGACCCTGGAGGCTGGTGAAGAGTTGGGATGCAGATCTCCTGGGTGGGGCCTTGCTTGGCTGGCTTGGTGTCCCTTGGGGTGTGCAGAAGGGCTGGTTCTGGGAGTGTGGAGAAACTGGAAACAACTGACTGCTACTGGAAACAAACACTGCTGCCAGGGTGAAAGGCTGTTGCTGGGCAACTTTGGCAGGAGCAGGAAGCAAACAGAAAGCAGCTGGTCCCTTCTCTCTCCTCTTGCCCTCAATCCCTGTGGTGTCCCCTGTCAGCAGAGCCGCTTGGCAAAGAAGAAATGTTTGTAGAGTCTCCACCCTCACAACACAGTGCAGTGTGCAGAAGGGAGAGCTTGGGGTAGAGAGACAAAAACTTGGTAACAGGCACAGTCCCAAATACATTAGGCAGCAATTACTCCCATGTTTGGAGTAGTTGCTAGACTGCCTAAGCAGGACTTGCAGGAGAAGGGACTGAAATTTATTTTTATTGTGGTAAAATATACATAACACAGAATTTACCATTTGAACCATTTTTAGATGTCCGTTCAGTGGCATTAAGTGCATTCATATTATTGTGCAATCATCACCACCATCCATCACCAGAACTTTTCCACCTTACCAAAGTGAAGCTCTAGACCCATTAAACGATAACTCTCTAGTCCCCCACACCCACCCCCCAGCTCCTGGTAACCACCATTCTACTTTCTGTCACTATGAATTTGACTGTTGAAGAACTTCATATAAGTGGACTCATACAGTATTTGCTCTTCTGTACCACTGAGCCTTGTTATGGCCCTCCTGGAACATTCCACTGGTTTATTTCACTTAGCATACTACCTTCCAGGTTCATTCATGTTTGTAGCTTGTGTCAGAATTTCATTCATTTTTAAGGCTGAATACTATGAAATCTGGTTTTGTGACCCTTAGCCCAACAGCCGTGTTGAACGACTTGGACAGTGGGGAGATGATTCGTTTAGGGAGATTTTTGGCATGCTGTGAATGCCTCCTTTCCCTGCCAACACACATGGCATCTTGGGAGAAGGGAGGGAGGTCTTTTCCGCCATTTTTAAGTGAAGTGGCAGGGGTTTCAAGAGGACCACACAGAAAGCAGGACATGTGCTACCTGCAGTTTAGAGGACATAGTGGTCTGGGGTCAAGCTTATGCCTGGAAAATATGAAGACTGGTAGAAGCAACCTATTGCGGCCAAGTGGGGGTATTGTTTGGGAAGTACTTAAAATCTCACTGAAGATGAATCAAAGGTGTGTGTTTTTCTTGAACCAGATAAGGGCCACACGAGACAGGTGGCATCGGTATAGATGCTGCATAGATCTCCTCATCTGACAGGTGAAAAATCCTGGGGGGAGAGGGCTAGATGATCAGCTGCTGAGGGAGCTGTCATAAGAAGCCATCAGATCAGTGGATCACATGGGTCAGGACACTGAAGGTGAGAGGTCTTCAGCCATGAGGGTCTGCAAAGAGCCAGTGGAATGTTCCAGGAGGGCCATAACAAGGCTCAGTGAAATAGAGAACAGCCTTTAGTTTTTACCATGCCCAGAGATCACTGACATCAGCTCACAGCATACCAGTGAAAAATGACTTTTCTGTCTTCTTGGCCTCTCCTTGCCAGCTCTCCAACCACCGCAGCACTGGAAGGGCCAGAAGGAAGCTCAAGCTGGGAATCGGGAATGCCAGGAGAAGAAACCACCATGCTCCACCTAGGCCATGCTGGGGATGGGAAGTTTCACATGGGAATGAAATGTGGAGCCTTTATATTACACTGGATGGTAAATATAAATTTTAGAAGTGAGCGTGTTTTGTGAATAAAGTGATTTGGAGAACATTTTTTTATCTAAAAGTTAATGAAAAATCTTTAAACTGACCAGGAATTTACTGAAAGGATATGGAGGGCATAGAAGTCCAGTGTACCAGACTTTGAAAATAGGTGTGCCCCGGGGCAGCTCCAAAATGCCAGGAACCTGAGGAAGAGCAGTCAGTCCCAGCAGGACCCGCTCCCACCGATGCAGAGTCCTGCTGCCACACTAGGCCCCGCTGCCGTAGTTCTCCTGGGAGGACAATGTATGCAAGGCCACATCCTGATGGTGCATGGGAAGGTCAGTGATGGGGCGTGGTTTATACTTTAAAAGGAGCCAAAACGCCAGGTACCGATCAACCTTTATTAAAGGAAAAGAATCTGCCAGGCTGCACTCACAGCGGAGGGCAGCACCAGATGTGGGGGTGGGAGAGCTTATGTGGACTGTAGGACACCAAAGGCTGGCTGGTACCATCAAGGAGGAGCATTGTGCTAATGCGGAAGCTATGCGACCAGGGTGGAGAACTGTGCCCTTGTGGATGCAAAAGGGTTTCAGTTTTGCAGAAGTCACGAGGCTTCTCCTAAAAGGAAGGGGGCAGGGGATCGGTGCTGGAGTGGAAGACAAGGCCAGCGGCTATTTTGTGCTTATTGTGTGCACAGTGGCCCCGGTCACATCCAAAATCCATCAGGCAGAAGCAGTGTTGTGTGAGAGTCTATATATTAGTTTCCTTAAGATGATAGATCAGTACAGATTCCTGTAGGAAATAGTATACTTAAAAGGTTTTGTTGAAAGTGTTTAGTGAAAGAGTTTAGTGAAAGCCTTGGCAAGGGTAAGAGAACTAACAAGGAGTGGTGAAGCATGCAGGAGTTGGCAATGATAGGAAGCTGTTACCATCGCTGGGTCTGAAGGTGAAAAGGAGAAGACTGGTGCCCGGAACTTGGCACAAGCTTTAACTGCAGGAGAGGGCTGCCCAGCGGGAGCCGTGAGCTTCAGAGAGGAACAAAGCCACTGTCAAACCAGGGAGGGAGGTGGGGTAATGAATAACTTGACCTCTGTCTCCTCCTGCCTCCTCCCAAATCCTGCTGATGCTTCTCATTGTCCAAACCCGGATGGAACTTTGAGAGCAGAGGAGCTTCCTTGGAGAGCTGAGGAAGGTGTTGCTAGCAGATGGTGTGGCTAATGGAAGCACCGGAGGCGAAGAAAGAAAATTCAAATGCAGAATGAGTGCAGGTTGAATCCTTCTTCACTCACTGCCCCCTCCATGGTGGAAGGTGACCCGAGACAATCAACCCGCTCTCAGACAAATGGCTGGCTCCCTTGACGCACTGTGTAATGTCATGGGCTCAGGGTTTATTAATTCTGCTGGTCAGTTGAGCACTCGGCAGTGGCAGTAGCAAGATCAGTCTGGAGAGAGGAACCCTGTGTTATTGAGCACATGCGTGACCTTCATCCTTGCCAAACATGGTCACTTTGTGCATGGCCCCAAAGGAGCAAGCACTGGAGTACTGAGGAAGGAGGTCCTCTCGACCATTTTATTTTCTTGAGTTTGCACTGGGAGCAATTCTGAGAAGTCCGTCGATATGACTCTTCCCCAGACCGTGTTTCTATGTCACTAACTAGCCAGTCCAGTAGCCACTACCTGGCATGAAGCTGGCCACATTGCCACATCCAATCTGATCTGATGTATGGCATTTTGACTCTGGTTAGGACACTACTGAGTCCAGATTTTGATGTATCAGATGAACCAGGTTCTAGATAACCACCCCCAGTTGCCCAGGTTGGCACATCGAGTCCAGATTCTCTGGTAAGTGCACCCATGTAGTGAAATTACATTTCTCTCTCTTTGGCAATCACCCTTACAATCCATATGTGTGGCTACTTATCCCAGATCTTTGCCTCCTAAATTCAGCCATCTAAATTCTGGTGTGTACACCTTCTGGGTTTGACTTGGTAATTGTTTCTCTGGAACATGCAGGAAAGTGACTGGTTACAGACATGGGGACAGTGAGAGGTGGAAGGAATGTGTAGTGTGGAATGGCCCAACTGTCTCCCTCTTGCAAGATGTCCCCCTGGTGGGAGAGAATTGTAGGGCTACAAGAAAATAAGAGGTGGCCTTATTGGGCAAGGGGGAACGTGCCACCGCTATAAGCTCCCATTCTCAGGGCCTAGCTTTTCCCCCCAGGCAGTGCCCTGACTTTCACATGAAATACCTGGTGAGGCTGTGAGCTCAAGTAATTTGTAAACCCATAGATTCTGACTTGGACTTTGTTTTTCAGCTGCCTTGGCAATCAAGCCTGTATCTTGAGTTAAGAATTAAATGATCTGAGTTTAGTTTCTCTTTCTTAAACTCATTCAGATGCCTTACCACCTTCTTGAATTCCTCATGCGCTTCGTACTGTTCAATGTGAGGGCAGTGTTGACCCCAGCGCCTTGCCCTATTTGGACGTCTGGTTCCTACAACCACCGGTGATTAATCGAGCTAGCTTTTCACCACTGCATGCCATTGGCTACCAGATTCCCATTCTGGAACTTAATGATGCTTTTCAGAACTCATATGTCTCTGAATGGAATGGACTACTGATACTCTTTTTTTTTTAACTAGTCAAAATTTTAAATTACAAGCAACAGAAATTAATTCTGGACACCTTAAACAGAGAAGAAAATTTTCTGGAATACTCTGGGGACTACACAGAATCAAGAGAACCTAGGCTGGAAAATGGGTATGGGCCAAAACAGTCTGAAAAGGACAAGGGCCCCCTTGTAGCTGGAGTCGTCTGGCCGGGTCACAGCCACCACTGCCATGGGCTCCAGTCCACTGCCAGACACCATCACGATTCCTCTGTCTTTGATTGACTTGCTTTGGATTCAGAGTCCAGAATGAGAGCTCCTGATTGACGGTACCTAGGTCATATGTTTCCTAGGGCTGCTGTAATAAATTACCACAAACTGGGTACATTTATTTATTCTCTGAGAAATATTCTCTGAGACATTTATTCTCTCATGGCTCTGGAGATGAGATGTCCTAAATCAAGTTGTAGGCAGGGCCATGCTCCCTTTGAAGGCTCTAGAGGAAAATGCTTCTTGTCTCTTCCAGCTTCTGGTGGCTCCAGGCACTCCTTGGCCTGTGGTGGCATCAATCCCATCTCTGCCTCCTGTCTTCTCCTCTTTTGTCTATTATAAGGACACTTGATTGGATGTAAGCCCCACCCAAATAATTCAGGATGGTCTCATCTTGAGATCTTTAATTACATCTGTAAAACTATTATTCCAAGTAAGGTCAATCTAAGATTCCAAAGGTTAAGACATGGGCATACCTTTTGGGGGGCCATCATTCAACTCTCTATACCATCCCACCAAGGGACAGGGAGTGGGAAAATCTCCCCGTTTCAGTGTCTGTGGTGAGAAGTAGGGCCCTGCATCTCACCAGTACTGCACACTATGGCGTTGTCTCTAATAGAAAATGCAGTTGCATGATAGACAGCCAAAATAAACCAAACAGTGGCCTCCACAGTGCTAGCACCAAAGTGCATCTGTATAATACAGAGGAGCACAAGGGAACACAGGTGATGAGTCCTACCTGTGGGACAGGAAAGGCTTCATAGAGAATGTGACCCAAGCTGAGCCTTCAGAGATTATGATGCCTGTCGGGTGGTCTAGAGAAGAAAGGAAATTCCAGGCAGGCGAGGAACAGATGAGCAAAATGCATGATGACATCAAATGTCCAAAGCATGCAGAGAAGTGCAAGTCTGGCAGGTAGAGCGGTGGGACCAGATGAGTACTCTGCACCAGAATATAAGCCAACTAAGTCACTCTGCTGATTCACAGCCAGAGTTTCTCCATGAAAGAAGTAATGCATTGACTGACGTTCTGGTGCAAAGTCCTTATCTCGTTGTAACAAAGAGTTCACTGGCTATGTCAGTAGCATTGACAGAGTGTAGGGGGTGGATCATCATAAAAGAAGATGCTGCAGAGTAGGCTGGGGTCAGGTCATGGAGGGCTTTACGTGACACGCTAAGGTCTTTAGACTTTCTCTTTAGCACTGGAGAGTGAGAGTGGGACACCACGATGTAGAGGATGACCTCAGGACGCAGAGTGGACAAAGCAGGGGGGCTGGTGGGTTTGGACACCATTGCACTAATCTCTTGCCCAAAACTCAGTTCTTCATTCCAGTGTTGGTCTATGACAGTATTTTCATCAATCTGTAGTGAAATGAGAAAATTAAAGATGGTTTAGTCATAACGCGAAATTTTATTCAGTTTTAAAGAGCTCTTCTTTAGTTTGAAATCGTGGCCTCCCAGCTTTCGTGGGGGTAAAATTGTTCATTCAACTATGCAATTATGGTGATGGTAAATAATAGGCTTTAATATATCCATATCTACTATATCTGTGTATCTATCTATCTACCCACCTACCTATGTCCTAGCCTTCAAATAAAGAATCAGCTGGTCCCTCTGGTTCTCCATATGTCCCTTTGAGATCTTTCTGGACCAAGATATCCACAAGAGTGGGACCTCCTGGACCAGATGAGGGCCTGAGCTGAGGCTGAGACGGTGGGGAAGGGTGTGGGATATACAGAAAAGGAGTGAGACCAAGGTAGCGTCCCCAGGATGAGGCACTTGACAGTTCAGATTTTACTACACTTCGTGTGCACATGGACTCTCCTCCTGAAACGCAAATCCATAATCAGATCTTATTTATTTATTTTTTTAGTAATAACTCCAGGAGTGCCTGTTTTGGGGTCAATTGTATTATAAATAGGTTTTATGAAATACAAGGATACATAATTCATCCTCACGTTTCCCCCTTAATTCCATTCTTAGAAAGTCATTAGATGATTAATAGCTTTATAGTTGACTACCAGGGCTTTCATTTAAAAGCTCCTTCTAGAACAATCTTTTGCCAGTAAAATGACTGTGATTCCTCATTCCCTATTCTGCCTACCCCTTTTCTCCAGAGAGAAAAGATGAGTAATGAGTGTTCCGCTTCTCTGGTATTGCCTTTCACACGTGGTATCAGAGCAATCTTCTTCCAAGCTGCTGTTCCGGGGATATTATTACTTTCATCTTAACACGGACTGAAAGCCGGTTTTGTCAAATTGACACCAGCCTGGAGGAAGCCGGGTGCTGTATTTTCATTTGTCTTCAATCTCATATTTGATTTTCTTGTTCTTTTCTGGCGTTTTCTTATCTGTAGAATCAAAACGAATTATAATATAGTTACAGTGAATATTGCCTAGCCATTGCCCGTGGAGGAACAACCTTTGGTAGCAGATCTCAGGATCCATGCTAAGCTGGAGTCCGTTTCCTACTTTGCATGTCATCCTCCCGGAACCACTCTCATGCGTGCACATTCCCCACCCAGATGTGATTGCATTCATTCCCTTTATTTAGATTTTGGAGATAACATCGTACTCCTAAATGGAGTCAGTTTAGACACACAATCTTGGAAAATTTTCATGACAAACAAAGTGTTCTTAGGGAATATTTGATCTCTTTCCCCTGCGATCAACACCCCCATCCACTTTCTGTCAGCATGTTGTGCTCAGTGGGCCCCGAGGGATTATAGAGAGGCTCGTTTTCTCCTGGAGCTCCATATTTTGTTGTTTTGAAGCCCCGAGTTTGTTCTGCTCGTAGGATTTCAATTAGAAATGCCAGTTGTTCCTTTCTCTGCCGTTTGAGCTGTCACCTCTCTGGCATATCATGAACGTTCTGTGTTGAGTAGGGAATATTAATGAGACTGTTTCACTTGCTTCATCGTTTAGAGGGAGTAATCCTCAGCCTCAAAGTGTCACCCTAGGAAGGCTAATACTGCTTGCTGTCCAGACACTTTGCTCTCAATCAATCATATGCTGGCTCTTTACTGTTGCTGCCCAGCTGTTCTGACTTACCCTTGTGTAATCAGCCTGTAGGTTTTGGAGAGCAGGGACCACCTGTCTTTTGTTCTTCTCATTGCTGTCAGAGAAACTCTCACCCGACAGGCACTTAGTCACTATTTCTTGAATTAAATTTAATTATGGGAGAGCTCTAATGGCAGGTAGCCAGCCTCTCCTCTAACACCAGCGTCTGTGGGGGTTCAATGTTGCAGGTCTTTCGTGTTCTAACCTTATTCCTTTTCTGAATCTGCACATTCTCTTGATTTAATATACTCCCATAGCCCAAAGGGTCAAGTCCTGGGATAGTGATGATTTTTAAATGATCTCTGATCCCATCTACTCTCCTGAGTTTCATATCCATCTGATTTTGTTGACCTTTGGATACCATGGAAACAATATGCCCATGTCTAAAACCCACACCTCCTCTTGTATTCTCTTTGGTGGTGACCCACAGCATCTTCTACCCAGGGGTCATTTGTTCACATATTTATACAATAGATTTATTGAATGTTATAAATTGCAATACCTAGCAAAGAAGCAGAGATCATAAGATACACTGTTCCTATCTGGAAAGTGCTGCAATCAATTACAGAACATACATACAAATAACCCATACCATAGTATAAAGTATAATGTATTGCTGATCACTGTGGCATTTCACAATCCTTCTTATACCCTATTTCCTGCAAACACATAAATCTTAAGTAAACTTCTTTGGGTTGTTCATGTACATACAAAGGAAGGGGTTGTCAGTGTTTATGTCTGGCCATTACTAAGGTTCATTTGGCTTGCCTTGTGTTCCCCTGCAGTATTTTGGGGTGCTGGTGGTCCATTAAATTTCTGCTATATTTTGGGGTGGTGGTGGTCCACTGAACTGCTGCTTTATTTGGGGGATGGTGGTGGTCCATTGAACTGCTGCTGTATTTTGGGGTGGCGGTGGTCCATTGGACTGCTGCTGTATTTTGGGGGTGGCAGTGTTCCACTGTACTCCATCTGCCTTACTGTCATCACAGTTCAGCTTCAGTGTGCTCTTTGCTTTAACTCTTCATCAGTCACCAAGTCCTATTAATTCGATCCTTCCTCCTGAGTATTTCTCCTGAATTTGCCCCCTTCTAATCATCCTTAGTGTCATTCTTTTTCGAAAGTATTGAGCCACATTCTTTCTCTGTCCTCATTGTGACCTAGCCAGGCAGTGCCAGTCTACACTATTGCCAAAGGGGGTTTCTAAAACCCAGATGACCAAATTGTGTCATTCCTGTTGTTGAGATAATTTAGTGCTTCCCCATTATGTCCAAGATAAAATCCAGACTCCTTAGAATGGTACCCTAGGCCCTGTGTGATCTGACCCTTACCTGCCCTTCCAACCTCTCATTTCACCCCCTGCCTCCCCGCCTCCTTCCTCCCGCCAGCTGGATAGTGAAGAGTGTGAACTCTGGCGTCAAGCTTTCTGGGTTCAAATCCTGGCTCTGCCACTTACTAGCTGTGCAACCTTGGAAAAGTCACTTATGTTCTCCCTGCCTCTATTTTCTTATCTGTAAAATGGGAGAAATTATAGTTTCTATTTCATGTAGTTATTGGGAAGAGTCAATGAGTTAATATGAGTGTATGTTAAATGCAGACAACATGGCCTGGCCCGTAGTAAATAATTCATATATATTTGTGTGTATGTGTGTTGCTGTTATTGTTGTTGTTATTAGTTTACTTGAAGTTCACCAAAGAGATAGTAATTGGTCTCATTTCTTCCTTTTTACCTGTGCTGTTTATTATGCCTAGACCCACCCACTCCCCCTTTACCTGGCTGACCCCTCCTCAGCTTTTGAGCCTCAATTTAGATGTCAGCCCCTTGGGATAGCCCTCGGTGCCCCTCCACCCTAGGCTAGATTAGTTTCCTCTCCTGTGTGCTCATATAGCACCTGTGCACACCTGGATCATAATATTCATCCCACTGGACATGGGCCACTGGCATTCGTGGTTTAGAGTACTTGTGAGTGACCTAACAGTCCATGATGTTTAGTAGCATCATGGGGTTCATAATATACATATCAATCATATGATTATTAGGATTAAATAAGGCAAGGCATGAGTTTGGGGATTCACATGCTCAGGATTCTACTATATTTTAACTTTCTATTTCTTTGTTTTCCATATTCTGGATTCCTGGATTAGGAGGGAGGGGGATTATTTTATCTCCATCCCTAGTCCTTTTCAATTAGTAATTGTTGAATGGATAGATATATATTTTTAATTTAATATAGAAAATCTTTTTTTTTTTTCCCAAAAAGCTGACTTTGCCTCTGAGCCCTGGTTTGAGGTACTGAACATCTTCCCAGGAAAATACACACATGGCCCTTTTCAGAAAGTTTGAGGTACAAGCCTTTGTCTTAGAAGAGGGCTCTTCGTTTATTCAGGGAGAAGACGAAAAGCAATGCATTTCTTTCAATATTAAATAGAGCTGAGATAGTAAAAGGACTTAACTGGAACTCAACTCTTTTTACATAGATGAACTGCCCTATTTTGTCTTTGCCCAGCACCTTTGTGGAGAAGATAATATGATTCACACATTTTAGACAGGAAAATTTGGATTATAATTTAGGGAAGTTAAGGAAAGTCAGTTGTCTGAGTAGGTGTTTGGGGAATGTGATTTGGGGGTATAGAAAAGCCTCTCTCCCTGCACCCCCACCCTCCGAGTAGCTCACATGTGCCTTCTGCACTCTCTAAAATTCTCATTAGCTGCTCTTACTGACTAAGGCGTTGAAGACTTTGTCTTCAGCAGGTTTTCCGAGAGGGCTAATACATTTAGGCACTAATGCCCAAAGGAAAGGCACACAGACAGTCCCAGCTGTGACAGGGGACTGCCTAGGCCAGGCTGTAGAAGGGTAAATTCAAGTGGACAGCCTTTAGCTTTGGGCCTGGCATGGGACTCAGTACACAAATGCCATCTTCTTTATAATTAAGGCAGTCTCCAAAATTGCCTGAGGAAAGATGAGATGCTTTGACTAATAGCTCTTTCAAAAACCTTTTTAAACATGCTTCCTAAAAAGTCCACTTTGATGGCTCTCAGTGGCACAGATCGTATATCTACATATGATCAAGAGATGAACGGGGCCGAGCCTGTGGCGCACTCCGGAGAGTGCGGCGCTGGGAGCGCAGCGACACTCCCACCGCGGGTTCGGATCCTATATAGGACTGGCCGGTGTGCTCACTGGCTGAGCGCGGTGTGGCTGACACCACACCAAGGCTTGCGATCCCCTTACCGGTCACGAAAAAGACAAAAAAAAAAAAAGAAAAAAAAAGAGATGAATGGGATTAAAATGCATATGTAAATTCTGAAGACCAGAGAGAAGCTTGCCAATGCATACCCAGATCAGTGATTCTTAAATAGGGACCAGGGTTGGGGTGGGGTAGGGAGCAGGGGGAAGCAGGGGGAAGCCACACACACGCCACCCTGCCATCGTGAGGATCACCATATGTAATACTAAGAGGTACAGTTTGTGGCAGCGTAGTGTACACACAAAGGATATGGAAACTAGGAAAGTGGTTGTGAGCTGTGATGTCGGTGAAGGTCCAGTCACTTCATTTACAGAGAAGCAGTTAGGGCCCAAGGTGCTATAGGATGGGCTTTTCTACCACACCAGGCATTTCTCAGGATGTCATTTTATACCCCAGGACCTCTGTGTTACAAAGTACTTTTGGTATGCAAGGTGCTTTTTTTTTCTTTCTTTCTCTTAGTAACTAAGAGCTTTCGATGGGTTTCATGACAAACTCTGTATTATGAAAGAGAAAAAAATACATAAACAAGGAAAAATAAGAGTATTTGTCAGAGTGACATGGAGATAGCTGCAATGTGGACAAATACTGAGCAGTCCGATTGTACTGGAAAGATTGAATACTCGTATAATTTAGTGAAATTGTCTTACATAGTTAGTATACATTTAATTAAGCCACTGGATTCAGAGTTGACTCTCAATGCTTGCAGTTTTTCCAGGAACACGATGAAATTATTCAATTTAATATTGGGAGAAAGTACTGTGTGTTTTACAGAAATCTTAGGAATTAATTTATTAATTCTCTTTTAATTCTGGCACGCTCCACCTATTACAGTTCTTACTAATTCCTACTTCTCTGGGTAATATATGCATAGATCAAGAGGTCAATCCTGGGCTGTAGCTGGCTCAACATTTTTATTATGTAAAATGACATTTAGTATTTGTTTTTTTCCTAATAGGGCCTGTGTTCCCTTCAGAGACTCACAGAAGTGGTTCACCACGTGAGGGACCTCGCTGTTTGGTTTCCTTCCTCCTGCTTGTCATTTACATTACACATTGACAAAGTCATGGGAACGGCTGCCGCACTCTGAGGGTGGAGACTGCTGTGATTCACAAAGACAGGAGGTAATTTTCCTGTAATTACAAGATGACTCAGGTTAGTAGCATTCAGCTATTACTGCCACTCAACTAATATGAGGTTTTTTGACACTGTGCTTATTTAGTAAACCTACTTAGTGCCGATCCCTATAATTTTAAATTTAGGACAATGTAATATAAAATAAGTTGGAGTTTATTGTTACACTAGGTGTACAAAATATTTGAAAATAGATGTACAGGATAAGTAAAAATTACAAGAATGTATTCAGTATTTTTTAGAGAACAGAATACTTTTCTAGGACTTAAACACATTTTTAAATGATCACTGTTATCATACAGAAGTTTGCAATATAATTTGTACTTGAAGATGTTATGGAGATGTTAACATTGAAGTACCATGTATTAAAAAATTTTAAGGAAAGCTATGTTTTTTATAATTATTTTTATAATACAGGTAAAGACTTTTAACTACTGTGGCCAGCTTGTATTTTGACTTTAGAATTACAGTTTGAGTATGTCTTTGAAATATAAAGCAAACTTTTAAGTTTTTTTTAATACTGTGTCTGTTGTGGCATGTATAACAGAAAATAATTTATAATATTTATATTTGGTTTTAGTTATAAAAATGTGACTGTTATATGATTGGGGTATGTTTATAAAACAGGCCTCTGCCAGGGGAGGAAATTGTAAGACACAAAACAAAACTGGGAAAGCTCAGTCTTAGCTTCAGGTTCCTCTGAGTGTCTACTGGATTCACAGCAGGGTATTTATGATTCATGACCAAAGACTTGAGGACCACCTTGTTTGGAGTAAAGTATTGTTGTCTTGCCAAGGGAGCTACAATGGAATACTACTCAGCTATAAAAACGAATGAAATACTGCCATTTGCAACAACATGGATGGACCTTGAGAGAATAATATTGAGTGAAACGAGTCAGGCAGAGAAAAAGAAATTCCACATGTTCTCACTCATTGGTGGGAGCTAAAAAAAACAAACAAATTAATTCACCCACATACACACACACACAAAAAAACCGGGGGGGGGGGGGGGGGGAAGAAGATATAACAACTATACTTTTATGAAGTTGTTACAACAAGCAAACGGAAAGGACATTCTTGGGGGGGAGGGGAGAGAGGGAGGAGGGAGGGAGGTGTCGGTGATGGGCCATAATAATCATATACAGTGTATATTGACAAAATAAAAATTTAA